>NC_069508.1:217949685-217982185 GCF_027579735.1 Bombina bombina
CCAAAATATATAAAGGGACAGTCAACTCCAAAGAAAACCTTCTTCTTTTAAATAGGGCATGTTATTTCAAACTACTTTCAGATTTAATTAGAACACTTGCTTTGTTCTCTTGGTATTCTTAGTTGAAAGCAAAACCTAGGATGGCTCATATGATCATTTCTAAGACCTTCTTGAAGGCTGCCTCTTTGCAATTGTGTCAAACCAATCACAGACACCACAACATCTCACCTGCAGACTTAAAACATCTGATAATGCCCACTCTATCAGTAACATCACTACTAAAGATACAAATGTGCCAGTTTATATTGGATGTGAGATACATTGATTAACATCTTAGAAGTGAATATAACTATATGTACCCTTCAGAAACAACTATTGTGGATGTGAGTTAAAGTACAAGAATATGTCATAAACAGGATAATATTACCTTTTTTGAGCCATTTTCCACACAGGCCTTATTATATGTTTTAACAATATTAATGTATTAAAACACAGCTCACATGGATGTGGATGACAATTATATGGTAAATAACAGAGGACAAGATTTATGGTGAACTATAAGAATATTTATTTCTTTTTTGGCTTCTTGTATGAGGGAGCTGAGGTGGCTGTAGTGGATTGCCTTGTTCTCCTGGTTTGAGAAGATACTTCTGTTTCTGCATGTGTGCTGGCCACAGATGATAGGCTGGAGGCACTGTCCTGCTGGTGTGTAAATTGCTCAACCAACACACCCAAGAGTTGATTTTGTTCCCGCATCTATTGTCCATCTGCATCTGCATAGCAGACAGAATTCACATAATCTGCGACTGGTTTTGAACAATTCCATTTAATGATGCTGCCATGTCCCTCTGCAGCTCTATGCTACGCTTGAGTAACCTCTCTTGGCTCCTGTGAAACCTCTGTTGGCCTCTTTGCCTGCTCTCGCAGCTTGTTATGAGCCTCCTCTGGAGTGAAATGTATTCCTCACCCAGGGGAGAATACAGTGCATCCACAGGCTCTTGAGCAGCAGGGCTTCTAGGTGCTTGAGGTGCAAGTTCAGCTGCATCTGCTGGTGCTTGTGGGACATCCTCAGCTGCATCTGCTGGTGCTTGTGGGACATCCTCAGCTGCATCTGCTGGTGCTTGTGGGACATCCACAGCTGCATCTGCTGGTGCTTGTGGGACATCTTCAGCTGCATCTGCTGGTGCTTGAGTAATTCCAGCTGTATGCTCATCTGCAGATGGTGGAGCTCTCCCAAGGGAAGAGGATGGTGGAGCTCTCCCAAGGGAAGAGGATGGTGGAGCTCTCCCAAGTTAAGAGGATGGTGGAGCTCTCCCAAGGGAAGAGGATGGTGGAGCTCTCAGGGTGGATTGGTAGTCCCATTGATGACCAGTGTGTGACCACTCCAGTTTGCACTTCTTGTGACATACCCTGTGTGTAAAAGCCATGACTGCCCTGATATTGTGTTGGGGTTGGGGGATAAAGACATGGACCCTTTGTGGCTGACTTGGCTCCCCCTCAAAGCCAAAAGAAGAATATTCCTCTGGCCAGGAATTTTGCCAGGGGTCAGATTTCAATGGTGGTGGCATCACTTCCGGGTCCTCTACTGAAGCCATCAAACCCTGCTCATGCCTGGGAGCATAATGTTCACATGGTTGCCTGAAGACTGGTGGTGGTGGCTGCATGCCTGTGACTGGTGGTGGTGGTGGAGGTGACTGCATGCCTGTGACTGGTGGTGGTGGTGGAGGTGGCGGCATGCCTGTTTGCATCCTGGTGACAGGAGGTTCTGTGGAGGAGTCAAATGATGAGAGGGATTAGTACAGTCATATATATGTCCGTGTGCACAATGTGATTTGTGATATGAGGGATTTTAATCTGCACAGTATACAGGTATGTGTTTCATACAATAGTTATGTGTACATGTCAATGATGGAAAAAATGTGTTCATTAAGTGGCACTATGGTCACACAATTTACTTTAGCCTGATGTAGGCACAGAACCTGCTTTCTGAGCTAAAGGTATTGTGATGGCTATAGTGTCCATTTACTGAAAACTCTACATGTGGCTTGTGGCCTGTGTTACTCTGAGACATGTTAGTATTGCACTATTCCACCTCATATCATGAATTGCATTGTGTTAAGTAGCATTAATGTCAAATATAATTGTAGATATTTTTGTTAGTAGGCCAAATACCATGCTCCTCATTGTGTACATGAATGTGTGACATTAAAGGATGTTATATCTCAAATTCATATCATACTGGTGTGTGGGATGTTACTCACCAGCATGATGTGCTGTGGTTGCAACCCCTGAGTCACGAGCCCCTGGAAGTCCATGGAGTCCTGTGATACTCAGGGACCTGCGTATCATCTCCTGCCAGGTGTTGTATTCTGTGTCCAGGGGTGGACCACCGCCTGTTCCCCTCTGGTGCATGGCTTCCTGCCCCATCTTCTCTTTCACCCGCCTCTTACAGTCATTCCACCTTTTTTTAAGGCCCTCAACAGTCCTCCTCTGCAGGGCCACACTGTTGACGGCATCCTCTACCACCAACCATGCTGTTTTACGCCTTCTGGCAACGCCTTTGCCCTTCTCCTGGCCAAAGAGGGCACTGTGGTTGTCCATGATGGCCTGGACTAGGGCAACATTCTCATTGAATGAGAAGTTTGGACATCTCATCCTCTCATCCTCTGTGGACACCTGGCTTGCTCCCTGCGATGTCCCTGGTGTGGGTTCCTCCCTATCCTCTCCCTCCTCCCCCCTTCTGTCCCCATGTGCACCCTCTGTCCCTCTCCTTGATGTGCCTGGTCTCTGGGGCTCTCGGGCATCTCCCCTCCCATGATCCCTTCTAGCTCTCCCTCTCCCCACTCCACTTACTCCCTGACGGGGACCCCGCTGCTCCTCCTGTCCTCTACAATACTCCTCTCCCTGCCACTCCTCTCCCCTCCTCCCCACCTCTCCCTGCCATCCTCACACTAGACACACTCACACTCACTCCCAGTTCAATCACACACAATCACAACCAAACACTCAGCCTATCACACTGTAAAATTGAAATAAAATGTGTGCGGTGTTAGAAAAAAAAAGTGTTGTGTATTTTGTATATGTATGTATGCAATATGTGTGCAATATGTAAAAATATGTGTAAGTGTACAAGCTTTACCAAACAACAATGCGACCTAACTAACTCCTCTGTTTGCGCCTCTCTCTCTACTCTGACTAATCCTTCACTCCACTGTAGTGTGCTGTAGCTCAACAAACCATCCAAACACACTGAAGAAAATGGCGGCTGCGCATGGGTTTATATATGACTTTTGAATAGCGTAATTACGTGGCGCATTTTTAGATGTAGTCGCAGGTGATTTTTACGAGTGTTAGCCTAATTTGCATAAAACTACTCTTTATTGAGACTTTACGTGGACAAAATACAGGCGTAAGTTACTTGGGACGAGTAAAATGTGTATTTGCGCACTTTTCGGAGGAACGCCAGTTTGTCCTACTTACGCCAGTTTAGCATCTAACGGCGCAGTATATGTAATACCCCGATGTGCGAGGTGAAACTACGGGCAGCGCGGGTTCCCTCGCTTGCGCCGAAAACTACGCCGTATATCGGATCGCGCCCTATATCTCCAGCTGTAGTGTGTGACAGTTGTCATGATAAGCTTTTGCATGCAGAAAATATTTCTATTAGTGCTAGTACAGTATCTGTTGTTCCTTCAGCATCTAAAGTACATGATATCCCTGTTGATATGAAAAATTATATTGCTGATGCGATACAGAAGGCTATGTCTGCTATTCCGCCTTTAAATAAATGTAAAAGGTCTTTTAAAACTTCTCATACTACTGATGAAATTTGTAATGACCGACAACATACTGACATATCCACCTCTGATGAGCATCTCTCTGATTCAGAAGATCCTACTTCATACATTGACACTGATAAATCATCTTATCTTTTTAAGATTGAGTATATTTGTTCTTTGTTAAAGGAAGTGTTGATAACTTTGGATATTGAGGAGTCTCGTCCTCTTGATAATAAATCCAGTAAATGTTTAAATTCTGTCTATAAACCTCTTGTGACTGCTCCTGAGGTTTTCCCTGTTCCTGATGCTATTTCTGATGTGATTGCTAAATAATGGTCTAAGCTTGGTACTTCTTTTGTGCCTTCTTCATGGTTTAAAAAGTTGTATCCTTTGCCAGTGGCTAAATTAGAGTTTTGGGAAAAAGTCCCTAAGGTTGATGGTGCTATTTCTACTCTTGCTAAGCGTACTACTATTCCTATGGAAGATAGTACTTCTTTTAAGGATCCTTTAGATAGGAAAATTGAATCTTATCTAAGAAAAGCTTATTTACATTCTGGCTATATTCTCAGACCTGCCATTTCTATGGCTGATGTTGCGGCTGCATCAACTTTTTGGTTGGATAGCTTAGCACAACGGGGAAAAGATTCTGATTTGCATAGCATTGTTCGTTTGCTTCAACATGCTAATCATTTTATCTGTGATGCTATTTTTGATATCATCAAGATTGATGTTAAATCTATGTCTTTGGCTATTTTAGCTAGAAGAGCTTTATGGCTCAAATCATGGAATGCAGACATGGTATCTAAATCTAGGTTGCTATCTCTATCATTCCAGGGTAATAATTTATTTGGTTCCCAGTTGGGTTCTATTATTTCCACTATTACTGGAGGGAAGGGAGTTTTTTTGCCCAAAGATAAAAAATCTAAGGGTAAATCTAAAGCTTCTAATCGGTTTTGTTCCTTTCGTCAGAATAGAGAACAGAAAACCACTCCTTCCCCTAAGGACTCTGGCTCCAATTGGAAGCCATCTTCGAGTTGGAATAAATCCAAGCCTTATAAAAAACCAAAGCCAGCCCCCAAGACTGCATGAAGGTGCGGCCCTCAATCCAGTTCTACTGGTGTGGGGGGGAGATTGAAATTATTTCAATATGTTTGGGCATGTTCCGTTCAGAATCATTGGATTCAGAATATTGTCACTCAGGGGTATCGAATAGGTTTCAGAATAAGACCTCCTGTGAGAAGATTTTTCTCTCTCTCTCACATTCCAACAAATCCTGTGAAAGCTCAGGCCTTTCTGAAGTGTGTTTCAGATCTGAAGCTTTCAGGGGTAATTGTACCAGTTCCATTTCTTGAACATGGTCTAGGTTTTTATTCAAATCTATTCATTATCCCGAAGAAGGAAAATTCATTCAGATCAGTTCTGAATCTGAAGTTTTTGAATCATTTTGTAAGGGTCCCAACTTTCATGATGGGGACAATAAGGACTATTCTGCCTTTTGTTCAGCAAGGTCATTACATCTCCTCATTAGACTTACAGGATGCATATCTTCACATTCCGATTCATCCAGACCACTATCGGTTTCTGAGATTCTCTTTTCTAGACAAGCATTACCAATTTGTTGCTCTTCCATTTGGCCTAGCAAAAGCTCCAAGAATCTTTTCGAAGGTTCTCAGTGCCCTTCTATCTGTAATCAGAGAGCAGGGTATTGCGGTATTTCCTTATTTGGACGATATCTTGGTACTGGCTCAATCTTTTCATTTAGCAGAATCTCACATGAATCAACTTGTGTTGTTTCTTCAAAGACATGGTTGGAGGATCAATTTACCAAAGAGTTTCTTGATTCCTCAGACAAGGGTCACCTTTTTAGGTTTCCAGATAGATTCAGTGTCCATGACTCTGTCTTTAACAAACAAGAGATGTTTGAAGTTGGTTTCAACCTGTCTAAACCTTCAGTCTTGATCATACCCTTCAGTGGCTATCTGCATGGAAGTTTTAGGTCTCATGACTGCAGCATCGGACGCGATCCCCTTTGCTCGTTTTCATATGAGACCTCTGCAGCTTTGCATGCTGAATCAATAGTGCAGGGTTTATACTCTATCACAATTGATATTCATAAATCCCAACACTCAACTCTCTCTGACTTGGTGGTTAGATCATCATCGGATTATTCAAGGGGCTTCTTTTGTTCGTCCTTCCTGGACTGTGATTTCAACAGATGCAAGTCTCACAGGTTGGGGAGCTGTTTGGAGGTCTCTGACAGCACAAGGTGTTTGGAATCCTCAAGAGGCAAGGTTACCAATCAATATTTTAGAACTCCATGCTATTTTCAGGGCTCTTCAGGCTTGGCCTCTATTAAAGAGAGAATCATTCATTTGTTTTCAGACAGACAATATCACAACTGTGGTATATGTCAATCATCAGGGTGGGACTCGCAGTCCTTTAGCGATGAAATAAGTATCTTGGATACTTTCTTGGGCGGAATCCAACTCCTGTCTGATTTCTGCGATACATATCCCAGATGTAGACAATTGGAAAGCAGATTATCTCAGCCGTCAGTCTTTACATCAAGGGGAGTGGTCTCTCCATCCAGATGTATTTTGTCAGATTGTACAGATATGGGGTCTTCCTGAAATAGATCTGATGGCTTCCCATCTAAACAATAAGCTTCCCAGGTACCTTTCCAGGTCCAGGGATCCTCAGGCGGAGATGGTGGATGCGTTAGCAGTTCCTTGGTTTTACCAACCTGCTTATATTTTTCCGCCTCTAGTTCTTCTTCCAGGGTGATCTCCAAGATCATAATGGAACAATCGCATTTGTTTCTGATAGCACCAGCATGGCCTCACAGGTTTTGGTATGCGGATCTTGTCCGGATGTCCAGTGGCCAACCTTGGCTAGTTCCTTTAAGGCCAGACCTTCTGCCTCAAGGGCCGTTTTTTTTTTCATCAGGATCTCAAATCGCTCAATTTGAAGGTATGGAAATTGAACGCTTAGTGCTTAGTCATAGAGGTTTCTCTGACTCAGTGATTAATACTATGCTACAGGCTCGTAAGTTTGTTTCAAGGAAGATTTATTATCGGGTTTGGAAAGCCTATATTTCATGGAGTTTTTCTCATAAATTCTCTTGGCATTCTTTTAGAATTCCTAGAATTTTACAGTTTCTTCAGAATGGTTTTGATAAAGGTTTGTCTGCAAGTACTTTGAAGGGACAAATCACTGCTCTTTCTCTTTTATTTCATTGAAAGATTGCTAAGCTTCCTGATATTCATTGTTTTGTTCAGGCTTTGGTTCGTATCAAACCTGTTATTTAATCAATCTCTCCTCCTTGGAGTCTTAATTTGGTTTTGAAGGCTCCTCCTTTTGAGCCTGTGCATTCTTTGGATATTAAACTACTTTCTTGGAAAGTGTTGTTCCTTTTGGCTATCTCTTCAGCTAGAAGAGTTTCTGAATTATCTGCTCTCTCTTGATCAGGATAAGACTGTTTTGCGAACTTTGTTTAAATTTCTTCTTAAGGTTGTGAATTCTAACAACATTAGTAGGGGAATTGTTATTCCTTCCTTGTGTCCTAATCCTAAGAATACTCTTGAAAGATCTTTACATTCTCTGGATGTTGTAAGAGCTTTGAAATATTATTTCGAAGCTACTAAAGATTTCAGGAAGACTTCTAGTCTATTTGTTGTTTTTTCTGGTCCTAGGAAAGGTCAGAAAACCACTGCCATTTCTTTGGCATCTTGGTTAAAGCTTTTGATTCACACGGCTTATTTGGAGGCGGGACAATCTCTGTCTCAGAGAATCACAGCCACTTCTTGGGCTTTTAAGAATGAAGCTTTGGTTGATCAGATTTGCAAAGCAGCAACTTGGTCTTCTTTGCATACATTTACTAAATTTTACCATTTTGATGTATTTGCTTCTTCTGAAGCAGTTTTTGGTAGAAAAGTTCCTCTGGCAGCTCTCTCAGTTTGATTCTTCTGCTTATGATTTTCTCATAAATTCTCTTGCCATTCTTTTAGAATTCCCAGAATTTTACAGTTTCTTCAAAATGGTTTGGATAAAGGTTTGTCTGCAAGTACTTTGAAGGGACAAATCTCTGCTCTTTCTGTTTTATTTCATAGAAAGATTGCTAAGCTTCCTGATATTCATTGTTTTGTTCAGGCTTTGGTTCGTATCAAGCCTGTTATTTAATCAATCTCTCCTCCTTGGAGTCTTAATTTGGTTTTGAAGGCTCCTCCTTTTGAGCCTGTGCATTCTTTGGATATTAAACTACTTTCTTGGAAAGTGTTGTTCCTTTTGGCTATCTCTTCAGCTAGAAGAGTTTCTGAATTATCTGCTCTCTCTTGATCAGGATAAGACTGTTTTGCGAACTTTGTTTAAATTTCTTCTTAAGGTTGTGAATTCTAACAACTTTAGTAGGGGAATTGTTGTTCCTTCCTTGTGTCCTAATCCTAAGAATACTCTTGAAAGATCTTTACATTCTCTGGATGTTGTAAGAGCTTTGAAATATTATGTTGAAGCTACTAAAGATTTCAGGAAGACTTCTAGTCTATTTGCTGTTTTTTCTGGTCCTAGGAAAGGTCAGTAAACCTCTGCCATTTCTTTGGCATCTTGGTTAAAGCTTTTGATTCACAAGGCTTATTTGGAGGCAGGACAATCTCCGTCTCAGAGAATTACAGCTCATTATACTAGATCAGTCGCCACTTCTTGGGCTTTTAAGAATGAAGCTTTGGTTGATCAGATTTGCAAAGCGGCAACTTGGTCCTCTTTGCGTACATTTACTAAATTTTACCATTTTGATGTATTTGCTTCTTCTGAAGCAGCTTTTGGTAGAAAAGTTCCTCTGGCAGCTTTCTCAGTTTGATTCTTCTGCTTATGATTTAAGTTTTTTTCTCGTAATTTATGTGAAATTTATAAGAGACTTATTTTTTTGTGTGGATTTAAGTTTTTTTTAGCGGAAATAGCTGTTTTTATTTTATCCCTCCCTCTCTAGTGACTCTTCTGTGGTCTTCCACATCTTGGGTATTTCTATCCCATACGTCACTAGCTCATGGACTCTTGCCAATTACATTAAAGAAAACATAATTTATGTAAGATAGAAACAAGCCTGATGAAACAGCCACTGGTGGCTGAGAAACGCGTTGCTACTTGTTTTTAATATTTTTAATAAAGTAAGTTGATTACTTTTACCACTTGCTGCCACATTATATTATTCTTGGAATCACATTGGATTACTAATTTTCTTTGCTGGACTTTTGGAGTCTCCTGATTACCTGTGATTAAGTCTGTTGGGTGACTATATTGATCCCAGCCTGCCCCTACAGCATCAAAGGAGATGCTTCAACAAATGTGAGTGCATTTTAACACTTAATTTCATTCTGCTTGGGTCTAATAATACTAGGCCATATAGGCACCCTGTGTTTTCTACTACTATTTACAGATTTCCAAATATCCCCGGGAGGCCAGTCTTCTGGGTGACTGTTATTGACCCCAGACCGCTCCATTTGCACTACTAGAGGTGCTTCAACGCATGTGAGTGTATCTGACACACATAATAGTTGTCTTTTTGTACCAAACAATATTGGGCCATGTGGAGCATCTGTCTTCTTATGTTATAATTTATGTCCATGAGGCCCACCCTTTTTATGGTGGTTATGATTTTTGTATAAAGCACAATTATATTTCCAGTTCCTCTTTATGAATGCTTTTTTACTCCTTTTTCTATCACCCCACTACTTGGCTATTCGTTAAACTGAATTGTGGGTGTGGTGAGGGGTGTATTTATAGGCATTTTGAGGTTTGGATAAAGAAGTAACAGTGATACACAAATCACTGTGCTTCTATAGGAGGCGCTAATATGTACATTTAATACAGAGATACAAGGTTGATATGATTCCCTATATATGCAAATAATGTAGTTATAATAAGCAAATAGCAATGGGTATAGTAAAAATGAGCAAATAATAAACAAATAATAAATATTAATAAACAATAAAAAATGAAGGAATGAACCAGCCAGATAATAAAAAAGTCCAAAGGATGTCTTCCACGTCCCAAAGCTTGATAGGCTGCTCTCTGTCGTCACCCAAAAGGATGATGTACTTCTATAACGATGAGATAAAAACAAAAACAGAGGCGCCACATGTGTAGGTCAATAAAAACAAAAAAATTCAAACAGCGACAGAATAAGGGTAGACACAAGCCTGAGGAAACGGGGTTCGCCCAAGAAACGCGTTGCTATTGCACTCTTTGTGGGGAGATTGTTATCCACACACCCAGCTGTAAATTGTGATACCTTTGGTATTTTTATTGTGTATAATAAAATACTGATTTTCTACTTTTACATCAGTCTGGTGTTGTTGTGATAGTCTCCATTTCAGTAACCTTAGGGCAGTCCAGCCCTCCTCCCTGCTCCATTGCAGCTCCAGTTGAGGAGAAATATCACTCTGGGAACACCGGCTAGAGGCCACAAAAGCAGAGAACTCCAGAGCTGGTCGTATCCGGTGCAGACCTGTCACACAGCTAGCTGGTTTGCTGTAGAACACCAGCCTGTCCCTGCTGGCACAATAGAGTGCCGCCCCGTTTGTGAGTACCCTTATTCTGTCACTGTTTGGATTTTTTTGTTTTTATTGACCTACACATGTGGCGCCTCTGTTTTTGTTTTTATCTCATCATTTTGAGGTTTGGGAAACTTTGCCCCTCCTGGTAGAATTGTATATCCCATACGTCACTAGCTCATGGACTCTTGCCAATATGAAAGAAATGAATTTATCAGGTAAATTCTTTCATAAATTATGTTTTAGTGTTTAATGTCCCTTTAAAGGGACCATGAACATAAAAAATGTAATGAGGCACTAAAGAACAATAGCCCAGAATGGATGTATGTGACCCTTTGCTAACAGCAATCACTGGTAAGGCTTACATGAGTCTTTTAAATGCAAATAAAAGAACCACGCAATGCAATAGAAGTGCAGAATAAAAAGAGAATGATTTAACACCTACTCTGAATTTCAAATAAGCAGTAGATTTTTTTTCCGACAGATTTATTTTGTCTCCTATTTGCCGGCCCCCTATATCATGTGACATACATCAACCAATCACAGACTAGTATACATATACCCTGGGAGCTTGTGCACATGCTCAGTAGGATCTTGTTCCCCAGAAAGTGTGAATATAAAAATACTGCAAAATGTGATAATGTAAGTAAATTGGAAAGTGTCTTAAAACTGCTGCTCTATCTGAATCATTATTTTGACTTGAGTGTCCCTTTAAAGGCGCAATGTACTCAGGCAAGCAACTGATACAAGTTAATCATATTCAAAGCAGCTGCATGAAAAAATATTCAAATTAACTATCTCCCACCCATACTGGGAGGCTCATTTCTGCTGCTGTGTCTTGTTTACTTAGGTTTCCTATAGCCAAATGGAGAAACTGTTATGTTACAATGGGCCTTCAAGCATACCCTACAAAATAACACAAATTATAGAGCAATTCATGGATATATCCTTTGAAAAGCCTAAATATGTTTATCTGGTCCTCACACAAATCTCAGGCATAACCTTCACAGTAAATGTTTCTGCAAATAGATGATACATATTCTTTATATACTTCTCGTTTATTTTGTAAGGTATCTGCCCAGGGTCTTCCATCTGCTCCGCTGAACCTTGCAGTGAACTGGAGGTGTGAGCCTACAAGCACAGATCTTAGAATAGACTACAAGTATAACCCCGAGGCAATGACCACACATGTAGCACTGAATAATGTTCAGTTTGTTATACCCATAGACGGAGTGGTAACAAAACTTCAGGCCGTCCTTCCTCCTGCTGTCTGGTATGTTTATTGTTCAGTTTACACCCATATCAGTTTGTTTAAATGCCTGCATTGGTTACATGATTCAGTCATTCGGTAAATGTTATAGGGACATTCGAATGTAGTACAAAATGCTCTAATTTATTCAACAGTTTTATTATAAGGCAAATGTTTGCTTTGTATTTTGGTAGAATAGTTTAACCCTTTTAAAAATCTGTTCAAAAGAATTGTCTACAAAATAAATTCTGTATATTTTAATAATCAATTTTATAGAAAAAAAAAAATCTAAAGCGTTAGAATATACCCCATGGGTTTTAAAGCTCCTTTAACCCCTTTTTAGAGATTAAACACTGATTGAAAGCAGTAGATTCATGTACAAGATGCATTTTATCAAATGAGTATATTGTTATGGTTTTTGTTTTCACTGATTTCTCTGTCCACCATAGCAAAAGTGCACTTGCTAACCAATCACAACCCTGTATGTATTTATGTATGAATCTGCATTGTTGTTCACACATGGGCAGCAGAGGAGGGACGGTGTCTTCTTGTTATTTATTAAGGTGGATTATCACTGATTCTGCTTATTTAATTCATTATAATTTATTAAACATTTTTTTAGAAAGAGACCCTAATTGCTTTCCAATCTTCACATCACTAAATATACATTTATATGACACATTTGTAATCTAATAATTTTCACTCTTAATCCACCTCCTTACGGCTATTTGATCTACTTGCCATGTTTTTCGATAGTGATAATCCACCTTAAGAGAATACTTCATGGGGGAAAGAGAAACGCTAGTGTATGTGAAAAAGTCGAAAAGCCTCTATGGAAGGAACTGGAACAAGTACAATATTAGAGGTGTTTTATTTCAAAGATGGAAAAAACAAATTTATATTGCAGTTTTCTATATGTTTATTGATTCATATTTTTTGTTAGATTACGAATAGCTCACAGTTATGCGCTGTTAGGATGTTTGCGCACGTCGGATGTTGCTCTTGTAAGTTGAAAGTAAATGCGATTGCTTGAGCGTAATTGAAGTTAACGGATATCGCTTACTCAGAGCTCTGGTGAACTTTCGCAAAACAAAAAAAATGTCACAAAATACATCAAAAATACCTTTTAAAAGTACAGTTACACTCATATTCAACACTGTCTAATAACAATACATTACACAGTACAGTTACACACATAACACTATCTAATAAATATATATTACACAGTACAGTTACACACATATTAACACTGTCTAATAAATATACATTACACAGTACAGTTACACACATAATAACACCATCTAATACATATACATTACACAGTACAGTTACACACATAATAACACTATCTAATAAATATACATTACACAGTACAGTTACACACATAATAACACTGTCTAATAAATATACATTACACAGTACAGTTACACACATAATAACACCATCTAATAAATATACATTACACAGTACAGTTACACTCATAATGACACCATCTAATAAATATACATTACATAGTACAGTTACACACATAACACTGTCTAATAAATATACATTACATAGTACAGTTACACACATAATAACACTGTCTGATAAATATACATTACACAGTACAGTTACACACATAATAACACTGTCTGATAAATATACATTACATAGTACAGTTACACACATAATAACACTGTCTGATAAATATACATTACATAGTACAGTTACACTCATAACACTATCTAATAAATATACATTACACAGTACAGTTACACACATAACACTGTCTAATAAATATACATTACACAGTACAGTTACACACATAATAACACTGTCTAATAAATATACATTACACAGTACAGTTACACACATAATAACACCATCTAATACATATACATTACACAGTACAGTTACACACATAACACTGTCTAATAAATTTACATTACACAGTACAGTTACACACATAATAACACTGTCTAATAAATCTACATTACACAGTACAGTTACACACATAACACTATCTAATAAATATATATTACACAGTACAGTTACACACATATTAACACTGTCTAATAACAATACATTACACAGTACAGTTACACACATAACACTGTCTAATAACAATACATTACACAGTACAGTTACACTCATAATAACACTCTAATAAATATACATTACACAGTATAGTTACACACATAATAACACTTTCTAATAAATATACATTACACAGTACAGTTAGACACATAATAACACTATCTAATAAATATAAATTACACAGTACAGTTACACACATAATAACACTGTCTAATAAATATACATTACACAGTACAGTTACACTCATAATAACACCATCTAATAAATATACATTACACAGTACAGTTACACACATAATAACACTGTCTAATAGCAATACATTACACAGTACAGTTACACACATAATAACACTGTCTAATAAATATACATTACACAGTACAGTTAGACACATAATAACACTATCTAATAAATATAAATTACACAGTACAGTTACACACATAATAACACTGTCTAATAAATATACATTACACGGTACAGTTACACTCATAATAACACCATCTAATAAATATACATTACACAGTACAGTTACACACATAATAACACTATCTAATAGATATACATTACACAGTACAGTTACACACATAATAACACTATATAATAAATATACATTACACAGTACAGTTACACACATAATAACACTATCTAATAAATATACATTACACAGTACAGTTACATAATAACACTATCTAATAAATATACATTACACAGTACAGTTAAATAATAACACTATCTAATAAATATACATTACACAGTATAGTTACACACATAATAACACTGTCTAATAGCAATACATTACACAGTACAGTTACACACATAACACTGTCTAATAAATATACATTACACAGTACAGTTACACTCATAATAACACTGTCTAATAATAATACATTACACAGTACAGTTACACACATAACACTGTCTAATAAATATACATTACACAGTACAGTTACACACATAATAACACTGTCTAATAAATATACATTACATAGTACAGTTACACACATAATAACACCATCTAATAAATATACATTACACAGTACAGTTAGACACATAATAACACTATCTAATAAATATACATTACACAGTACAGTTACACACATAATAACACTGTCTAATAAATATACATTACACAGTACAGTTACACTCATAATAACACCATCTAATAAATATACATTACACAGTACAGTTACACACATAATAACACTATCTAATAAATATACATTGCACAGTACAGTTACACACATAATAACACTATCTAATAAATATACATTACACAGTACAGTTACATAATACCACTATCTAATAAATATACATTACACAGTACAGTTACACACATAACACTCTCTAATAAATATACATTACACAGTACAGTTACACACATAATAACACTCTAATAAATATACATTACACAGTACAGTTACACACATGATAACACTGTCTAATAAATATACATTACACAGTACAGTTACACTCATATTAACACTGTCTAATAACAATACATTGCACAGTACAGTTACACTCATTATAACACTGTCTAATAACAATACATTACACAGTACAGTTACACACATAACACTGTCTAATAAATATACATTACACAGTACAGTTGCACACATAATAACACTATCTAATAAATATACATTACACAGTACAGTTACACACATAATAACACTGTCTAATAGCAATACATTACACAGTACAGTTACACACATAATAACACTGTCTAATAAATATACATTACACAGTACAGTTAGACACATAATAACACTATCTAATAAATATAAATTACACAGTACAGTTACACACATAATAACACTGTCTAATAAATATACATTACACAGTACAGTTACACTCATAATAACACCATCTAATAAATATACATTACACAGTACAGTTACACACATAATAACACTATCTAATAGATATACATTACACAGTACAGTTACACACATAATAACACTATATAATAAATATACATTACACAGTACAGTTACACACATAATAACACTATCTAATAAATATACATTACACAGTACAGTTACATAATAACACTATCTAATAAATATACATTACACAGTACAGTTAAATAATAACACTATCTAATAAATATACATTACACAGTATAGTTACACACATAATAACACTGTCTAATAGCAATACATTACACAGTACAGTTACACACATAACACTGTCTAATAAATATACATTACACAGTACAGTTACACTCATAATAACACTGTCTAATAATAATACATTACACAGTACAGTTACACACATAACACTGTCTAATAAATATACATTACACAGTACAGTTACACACATAATAACACTGTCTAATAAATATACATTACACAGTACAGTTACACACATAATAACACCATCTAATAAATATACATTACACAGTACAGTTAGACACATAATAACACTATCTAATAAATATACATTACACAGTACAGTTACACACATAATAACACTGTCTAATAAATATACATTACACAGTACAGTTACACTCATAATAACACCATCTAATAAATATACATTACACAGTACAGTTACACACATAATAACACTATCTAATAAATATACATTGCACAGTACAGTTACACACATAATAACACTATCTAATAGATATACATTACACAGTACAGTTACACACATAATAACACTATATAATAAATATACATTACACAGTACAGTTACACACATAATAACACTATCTAATAAATATACATTACACAGTACAGTTACATAATAACACTATCTAATAAATATACATTACACAGTACAGTTAAATAATAACACTATCTAATAAATATACATTACACAGTATAGTTACACACATAATAACACTGTCTAATAGCAATACATTACACAGTACAGTTACACACATAACACTGTCTAATAAATATACATTACACAGTACAGTTACACTCATAATAACACTGTCTAATAATAATACATTACACAGTACAGTTACACACATAACACTGTCTAATAAATATACATTACACAGTACAGTTACACACATAATAACACTGTCTAATAAATATACATTACACAGTACAGTTACACACATAATAACACCATCTAATAAATATACATTACACAGTACAGTTAGACACATAATAACACTATCTAATAAATATACATTACACAGTACAGTTACACACATAATAACACTGTCTAATAAATATACATTACACAGTACAGTTACACTCATAATAACACCATCTAATAAATATACATTACACAGTACAGTTACACACATAATAACACTATCTAATAAATATACATTGCACAGTACAGTTACACACATAATAACACTATCTAATAAATATACATTACACAGTACAGTTACATAATACCACTATCTAATAAATATACATTACACAGTACAGTTACACACATAACACTCTCTAATAAATATACATTACACAGTACAGTTACACACATAATAACACTCTAATAAATATACATTACACAGTACAGTTACACACATGATAACACTGTCTAATACATATACATTACACAGTACAGTTACACTCATATTAACACTGTCTAATAACAATACATTGCACAGTACAGTTACACTCATTATAACACTGTCTAATAACAATACATTACACAGTACAGTTACACACATAACACTGTCTAATAAATATACATTACACAGTACAGTTGCACACATAATAACACTATCTAATAAATATACATTACACAGTCTAATAAATATACATTACACAATACAGTTACACACATAATAATACAATCTAATAAATATACATTACACAATACAGTTACACACATAACACCATCTAATAAATATACATTACACAATACAGTTACTCATATTAACACTGTCTGATAAATATGCATTACACAGTACAATTACACACATAATAACACTATCTAATAAATATACATTACACAGTACAGTTACACTAATAATAACACTATCTAATAAATATACATTACACAGTACAGTTACACTAATAACAACACTATCTAATAAATATACATTACACAGTAAAGTTACACACATAATAACACTATCGAATAAATATACATTACACAGTACAGTTACACTCATAATAACACTATCTAATAAATATACATTACACAATACAGTTACACTCATATTAACACTGTCTGATAAATATACATTACACAGTACATACACACATAATAACACTGTCTAATAAATATACATTACACAGTACAGTTACACACATAATAACACTGTCTAATAAATATACATTACACAGTACAGTTACACTCATATTAACACTGTCTGATAAATATACATTACACAGTACAGTTACAGACATAATAACACTATCTAATAACAATACATTATACAGTACAGTTACACTCATATTAACACTGTCTGATAAATGTACATTACACAGTACAGTTACACACATAATAACACTATCTAATAACAATACATTATACAGTACAGTTACACTCATAATAACACTATCTAATAAAAATTATTTAAAAAAATTGCACAAAAAAGTTATGTTATTAAAGATATGTGATCGCATGTGTCAGAGAAAAAAGGGCTTCAACATAGATATATATATATATATATATATACATACATATCTAAGTATGTATGTATATATATATCTTTATATGTATGTACAGAGGTATTAATGTATTAAAATGTGTGTATATATGTATTTATAGACATATAAACATATAAATACATATGTATATATATATATATATATATATATTATTATCATTTATTTGTATAGCGCTGCAAGATTCCGTAGTGCTGGGTACAATGATAGGGGTATACAATGACAAAGATTTATGATAAAATACAAAACATAACAAAACTAAACAAATCTAGTACAGGAGGAAGAGGGCCCTGCTCCGGAGAGCTCACAGTCTAGGGGTGCAGAGACATAAGGTTGGGGTAGCTTGTTACATCGGTTGTATTTGCAGCAGTGAGTCAGGCAGTTCATGTATTAGTTTGGTTCGGATGAGGTATGGAGGAGAGATGGTAAGCCTCTCTGAATAGGTGAGTTCTCAAGGAGCGTCTGAAGCTATACAAGGTTGGAGACAGTCTAATAGAGCGGGGTAGAGAGTTCCAGAGGACAGGAGCAGCACTTGCAAAGTCTTGGAGACACGAGTGGGACGTAGAGATAACAGGAGTGAAGAGACGTAGGTCAGAGGTTGATCGAAGAGGATGGGATGGGGAAGATTTCACGATGAGAGAGGAAATATTGTTGGGAGTTAAACTGTTTAGTGCTTTGTAAGTTAGGGTTAATACTTTAAATTGTATTCTGGAGTGTATGGGGAGCCAGTGTTGAGATTGGCAGAGCGGAGCAGCTAATGTAGATCGGCGACTTAGGTGGATGAGTCTAGCAGAAGCATTCATAACCGATTGGAGGGAGGAGAGGCGGTGTTTTGGAAGGCCATTTAGGAGTAGATTGCAATAATCAATGCGTGACAAAATGAGGGAATGTATAAGTATTTTTTTAGTTTTTTGAGTTAAGGAAGGGGGGCAAATTCTGGAAATGTTGCGTAGGTGTGAACTGCAGGATTTGGTAAGCGCTTGTATATGTGGGTTGAATGTGAGTTCTGAGTCAAGTGTGACCCCAAGACAGCAGACCTGGGGTGAGGTGTTGAGAATAGTCTCCAACCATCAGAGAAATGTTAGGTGTTGGATGTCTCGAAGAGGGGGGGATAAGAAGCAGCTCAGTTTTGGACAGATTGGGTTGGGGGTTGTGTGAAGACATCCAAGAGGGAATTGCAGAGAGGCAGTCAGAAATTTGGTTGAGTAAAGAGGGAGAGATATCAGGAGAGGAAAGATAGTGCAACACAATTCAAAATGTGTAAAAACAGTTCTAATATGGTAACAGTCAAGCAGACTGAGGAAAGCAGAACATTTTAAAATTCAAGCAGGGTAAGAACAAAATCCTCATAGTCCCATTGATTATAGCATATTAAACATTAGCTGATGAAGGGACGTGACCCAGAAACGCGTTGTGAGTTTGCAGGTTTTGTACTAAACATTAGCTGATGAAGCGACCTGACCCAGAAACGCGTTGTGAGTTTGCAGGTATTGTACTAAACATTAGCTGATGAAGGGACGTGACCCAGAAACGCGTTGTGAGTTTTTAGGTATTGTACTAAACAGCTGATGAAGGGAAGTGACCCAGAAACGCGTTGTGAGTTTGCATGTGTTGTCTGGCCAGACAAGTGAGTTGCGGCATGCTTTTATTTACCTCGATTTTCATTTATTTTAGTTTTTTTACCAGCTGTTGTTTAGTATACTATAATCAATGGGACTATTAGGATTTTGTTCTTACCCTGCTTGAATTTTACATTGTTCTGCTTTCCTCAGTCTGCTTGACCATATTAGAACTGTTTTGTGTAAAATATACCTCAATCTGCTTGACCGTTACCATATTGAAGCTGTTTTGTCTGAAATACGCTTGCGTCACACTCAAATTCCCCAATACAACAATTGTGTTGTTTTTCATTTTATCATATATATCAGTTTATTAAATACTCTTGTGCACAGAACGATTGTAATAATAAAACATCTCTTTTTACACATTTTAAATTGTGTTGCACTAATTATATGAACACTCCATTTTTGTGCTGTTCAGAGAGAGATATTTTAGCAAAATACCATCTGATATATGTAAAAATGTGTATTTATGAATAAATAGAACATATTCTGCTATGTGAAGAACACTGGGATATGAAATATTCATATTTTCATACAGCTAGATTTAGAGTTCTGCGTTAGCCGTTAAAACCAGCGTTAGGGGCTCCTAACGCTGGTTTTGGCCGCCCGCTGGTATTTAGAGTCAGTCAGGAAAGGGTCTAGCGCTCACTTTGCAGCCGCGACTTTTTCATACCGCAGATCCCCTTACGCCAATTGCGTATCCTTTCTTTTCAATGGGATCTTTCTAACGCTGGTATTTAGAGTCTTGGCTGAAGTGAGCGTTAGAAATCTAACGACAAGACTCCAGCCGCAGCAAAAAGCCAGGAGTTAAGAGCTTTCTGGGCTAACGCCGGTTCATAAAGCTCTTAACTACTGTGCTCTAAAGTACACTAACACCCATAAACTACCTAAGTACCCCTAAACCGAGGCCCCCCCACATCGCCGCCACTCTAATAAAAATTTTTAACCCCTAATCTGCCGACCGCACACCGCCGCAACCTACGTTATCCCTATGTACCACTAATCTGCTGCCCCTAACACCGCCGACCCCTATATTATATTTATTAACCCCTAATCTGCCGCCCCCAACGTCGCCGCCGCCACCTACCTACAATTATTAACCCCTAATCTGCCGACCGGACCTCACCGCTACTATATAATCCGCCTCACTCCCGCCTCAATAACCCTAACACTAACACCCACCTAAATATAATTTTTATCTAACGAAATAAATGAACTCTTATTAAATAAATGATTCCTATTTAAAGCTAAATACTTACCTGTAAAATAAACCCTAATATAGCTACAATATAAATTATAATTATATTGTAGCTATTTTAGGATTAATATTTATTTTACAGACAACTTTGTATTTATTTTAACCAGGTACAATAGCTATTATATAGTTAATAACTATTTAATAGCTACCTAGTTAAAATAATTACAAAATTACCTGTAAAATAAATCCTAACCTAAGTTACAATTAAACCTAACACTACACTATCAATAAATTAATTAAATAAAATACCTACTATTATCTACAATTAAACCTAACACTACACTATCAATAAATTAATTAAATAAAATACCTACAAATAAATACAATGAAATAAACTAACTAAAGTACAAAAAATAAAAAAAGAACTAAGTTACAAAAAATAAAAAAATAATTTACAAAGGCCTAGATTTAGAGTTTGGCGTTAGCCGTGAAAACCAGCGTTAGAGGCTCCTAACGCTGGTTTTAGGCTACCGCCGGTATTTGGAGTCACTCAAAATAGGGTCTAACGCTCATTTTTCAGCCGCGACTTTTCCATACCGCAGATCCCCTTACGTCAATTGCGTATCCTATCTTTTCAATGGGATCTTTCTAACTCCGGTATTTAGAGTCGTGTCTGAAGTGAGCGTTAGACATCTAACGACAAAACTCCAGCCGCAGGAAAAAAGTCAGTAGTTAAGAGCTTTCTGGGCTAACGCCGGTTTCTAAAGCTCTTAACTACTGTACTCTAAAGTACACTAACACCCATAAACTACCTATGTACCCCTAAACCGAGGTCCCCCCACATCGCCGACACTCGAATACATTTTTTTAACCCCTAATCTGCCGACCGTCACCTACGTTATCCTTATGTACCCCTAATCTGCTCCCCCTAACACCGCCGACCCCATATTATATTTATTAACCCCTAATCTGCCCCCCACAACGTCGCCTCCACCTGCCTACACTTATTAACCCCTAATCTGCCGACCGCACAGCGCCGCCACCTACGTTATCCTTATGTACCCCTAATCTGCTGCCCCTAACACCGCCGACCCCTATATTATATTTATTAACCCCTAATCTGCCCCCCACAACGTCGCCTACACTTATTAACCCCTAATCTGCCGAGCGGACCTGAGCGCTACTATAATAAAGTTATTAACCCCTAATCCGCCTCACTAACCCTATATTAAATAGTATTAACCCCTAATCTGCCCTCCCTAACATCGCCGACACCTAACTTCAATTATTAACCCCTAATCTGCCGACCGGACCTGAGCGGTACTATAATAAAGTTATTAACCCCTAATCCGCCTCACTAACCCTATATTAAATAGTATTAACCCCTAATCTGCCCTCCCTAACATCGCCGACACCTAACTTCAATTATTAACCCCTAATCTGCCGACCGGAGCTCACCGCTATTCTAATAAATGGATTAACCCCTAAAGCTAAGTCTAACCCTAACACTAACACCCCCCTAAGTTAAATATAATTTAAATCTAACGAAATAAATTAACTCTTATTAAATAAATGATTCCTATTTAAAGCTAAATACTTACCTGTAAAACAAATCCTAATATAGCTACAATATAAATTATATTTATATTATAGCTATTTTAGGATTTATATTTATTTTACAGGTAACTTTGTATTTATTTTAACCAGGTACAATAGCTATTAAATGGTTAAGAACTATTTAATAGCTAAAATAGTTAAAATAATTACAAATTTACCTGTAAAAGAAATCCTAACCTAAGTTACAATTAAAACTAACACTACACTATCAATAAATTAATTAAATAAACTACCTACAATTACCTACAATTAACCTAACACTACACTATCAATAAATTAATTAAATACAATTCCTACAAATAAATACAATTAAATAAACTTGCTAAAGTACAAAAAATAAAAAAGAACTAAGTTACAAAAAATAAAAAAATATCTACAAACATAAGAAAAATATTACAACAATTTTAAACTAATTACACCTACTCTAAGCCCCCTAATAAAACAACAAAGCCCCCCAAAATAAAAAATGCCCTACCCTATTCTAAATTACTAAAGTTAAAAGCTCTTTTACCTTACCAGCCCTGAACAGGGCCCTTTGCGGGGCATGCCCCAAGAAGTTCAGCTCTTTTGCCTGTAAAAAAAAAACATACAATACCCCCCCCCCCCAACATTACAACCCACCACCCACATACCCCTAATCTAACCCAAACCTCCCTTAAATAAACCTAACACTAAGCCCCTGAAGATCATCCTACCTTGTCTTCACCTCACCAGGTATCACCGATCCGTCCTGGCTCCAAAATCTTCATCCAACCCAAGCGGGGGTTGGCGATCCATCATCCGGTGCCTGAAGAGGTCCAGAAGAGGCTCCAAAGTCTTCATCCTATCCGGGAAGAAGAGGCGATCCGGACCGGCAACCATCTTGATCCAAGCGGCATCTTCTATCTTCATCCGATGACGACCGGCTCCAACCTGAAGACCTCCACTGCGGACCCATCTTCTTCCGGCGACGTCCAACTGCAGAATTACGGTTCCTTTAAGGGACGTCATCCAAGATGGCGTCCCTCGAATTCCGATTGGCTGATAGGATTCTATCAGCCAATCGGAATTAAGGTAGGAATATTCTGATTGGCTGATGGAATCAGCCAATCAGAATCAAGTTCAATCCGATTGGCTGATCCAATCAGCCAATCAGATTGAGCTCGCATTCTATTGGCTGTTCCGATCAGCAAATAGAATGCGAGCTCAATCTGATTGGCTGATTGGATCAGCCAATCGGATTGAACTTGATTCTGATTGGCTGATTCCATCAGCCAATCAGAATATTCCTACCTTAATTCCGATTGGCTGATAGAATCCTATCAGCCAATCGGAATTCGAGGGACGCCATCTTGGATGACGTCCCTTAAAGGAACCGTCATTCTGCAGTTGGACGTCGCCGGAAGAAGATGGGTCCGCGGTGGAGGTCTTCAGGATGGAGCCGGTCGTCATCGGATGAAGATAGAAGATGCCGCTTGGATCAAGATGGTTGCCGGTCCGGATCGCCTCTTCTTCCAGGATAGGATGAAGACTTTGGAGCCTCTTCTGGACCTCTTCAGGCACCGGATGATGGATCGCCAACCCCCGCTTGGGTTGGATGAAGATTTTGGAGCCAGGACGGATCGGTGATACCTGGTGAGGTGAAGACAAGGTAGGATGATCTTCAGGGGCTTAGTGTTAGGTTTATTTAAGGGGGGTTTGGGTTAGATTAGGGGTATGTGGGTGGTGGGTTGTAATGTTGGGGGGGGGGTATTGTATGTTTTTTTTTTACAGGCAAAAGAGCTGAACTTCTTGGGGCATGCCCCGCAAAGGGCCCTGTTCAGGGCTGGTAAGGTAAAAGAGCTTTTAACTTTAGTAATTTAGAATAGGGTAGGGCATTTTTTATTTTGGGGGGCTTTGTTGTTTTATTAGGGGGCTTAGAGTAGGTGTAATTAGTTTAAAATTGTTGTAATATTTTTCTTATGTTTGTAGATATTTTTTTATTTTTTGTAACTTAGTTCTTTTTTATTTTTTGTACTTTAGCAAGTTTATTTAATTGTATTTATTTGTAGGAATTGTATTTAATTAATTTATTGATAGTGTAGTGTTAGGTTAATTGTAGGTAGTTTATTTAATTAATTTATTGATAGTGTAGTGTTAGGTTAATTGTAGGTAATTGTAGGTAGTTTATTTAATTAATTTATTGATAGTGTAGTGTTAGTTTTAATTGTAACTTAGGTTAGGATTTCTTTTACAGGTAAATTTTTAATTATTTTAACTATTTTAGCTATTAAATAGTTCTTAACTATTTAATAGCTATTGTACCTGGTTAAAATAAATACAAAGTTACCTGTAAAATAAATATAAATCCTAAAATAGCTATAATATAAATATAATTTATATTGTAGCTATATTAGGATTTATTTTACAGGTAAGTATTTAGCTTTAAATAGGAATAATTTATTTAATAAGAGTTAATTAATTTCGTTAGATTTAAATTATATTTAATTTAGGGGGGTGTTAGTGTTAGGGTTAGACTTAGCTTTAGGGGTTAATCCATTTATTAGAATAGCGGTGAGCTCCGGTCGGCAGATTAGGGGTTAATAATTGAAGTTAGGTGTCGGCGATGTTAGGGAGGGCAGATTAGGGGTTAATACTATTTAATATAGGGTTAGTGAGGCGGATTAGGGGTTAATAACTTTATTATAGTAGCGCTCAGGTCCGGTCGGCAGATTAGGGGTTAATAAGTGTAGGCAGGTTGAGGCGACGTTGAGGGGGGCAGATTAGGGGTTAATAAATATAATATTGGGGTCGGCGGTGTTAGGGGCAGCAGATTAGGGGTACATAAGGATAACGTAGGTGGCGGCGCTTTGCGGTCGGCAGATTAGGGGTTAATTATTGTAGGTAGGTGGAGGCGACATTGTGGGGGGCAGATTAGGGGTTAATAAATATAATATAGGGGTCGGCGATGTTAGGGAACCAGATTAGGGGTACATAGGGATAATGTAAGTAGCGGCGGTTTACGGAGCGGAAGATTAGGGGTTAAAAATAATATGCAGGGGTCAGCGATAGCGGCAGATTAGGGGTTAATAAGTGTAAGGTTAGGGGTGTTTAGACTCGGGGTACATGTTAGAGTGTTAAGTGCAGACGTAGGAAGGGTTACCGCATAGCAAACAATGGGGCTGCGTTAGGAGCTGAACGCGGCTTTTTTGCAGGTGTTAGGTTTTTTTTCAGCTCAAACAGCCCCATTGTTTCCTATGGGGGAATCGTGCACGAGCACGTTTTTGAGGCTGGCCGCGTCCGTAAGCAACTCTGGTATCGAGAGTTGAAGCTGCGTTAAAAATGCTCTACGCTCCTTTTTTGGAGCCTAACGCAGCCTTTATGTGGACTCTCAATACCAGAGTTATTTTTATGGTGCGGCCAGAAAAAAGCCGGCGTTAGTTTTTCGGGTCGTTACCGACAAAACTCCAAATCTAGCCGAAACATTAGAAAAATAGTACAACAATTTTAAGCTAATTAGACCTACTAATAAAGTAACAAAGCCCCCCAAAATAAAAAAATGCCCTACCCTATTCTAAAATACAAATAGAAAAGCTCTTTTACCTTACCAGCCCTTAAAAGGGCCTTTTGTGGGGCATGCCCCAAAAAATTCTGCTCTTTTGCCTGTAAAAAAAAACATACAATACCCCCCCAACATTACAATCCACCACCCACATACCCCTAATCTAACCCAAACCCCCCTTAAATAAACCTAACACTAAGCCCCTGAAGATCTCCCTACCTTATCTTCACCACGCCGGGTATCACCGATCCGTCCAGAGGAGGCTCTGAAGTCTTTATCCAGGCCCAAGCGGGGGCTGAAGAGGTCCATCATCGGGCTGAAGAGGTCCATCATCGGGCTGAAGAGGTCCATCATCGGGCTGAAGAGGTCCATCATCGGGCTGAAGAGGTCCATCATCCGGCTGAAGAGATCCATCATCCGGCTGAAGAGGTCCATCATCGGGCTGAAGAGATCCATCATCCGTCTTCTATCAAGCGGCATCTTCAATCTTGTTTCTTCCGAATCCATCTTCATCCCGCCGACGCGGAACATCCATCCTGGCCGACGACTTCCCGACGAATGACGGTTCCTTTAAATGACGTCTTCCAAGATGGAGTCCCTCGAATTCCATTGGCTGATAGGATTCTATCAACCAATCGGAATTAAGGTAGGAAAATTCTGATTGGCTGATGGAATCAGCCAATCAGATTCAAGTTCAATCCGATTGGCTGATCCAATCAGCTAATCAGATTGAGCTCGCATTCTATTGGCTGATCGGAACAATACGACATTTGTTTCATTGCATTGGTCCAGCCGACCGGAACACAAGAATTGTGTATCTACCGGTGAACATACATCGCTAACACTATGTCTGCAAGTTTCACTTAATGAACGGACTTAAGCATAATAACTTTTGGAGGTCAAGACGGCTCTAAGCAAACTAACACTTTGGAGATCTAACCATCTGGATTAATGTCGTATTGTTTCATGACTGTTGCCTGACTGATAGGCAAGCATTTTGATATGCATATTTAGCTACCCTGTCGAGGGGGCTCACTTTGTCTTTGAATTTGAAAATGAAATTGCAAGTATTGGATGCTCGATGCATATGAACTGCATACTAACTGACACGCTGGCTTTGCATTCCCCTGCATCTTGTTTTTTCGCTTTATGGCTGATATGCTTGATTCAAGAATTCTAAAGCTTAACAAACGATCTTCTGCACCTTTGGTGATGACCTGACTGCTAACATTGCTTACATTGCTAATACTGCATTATTGCCACTTGTCTTAAATCTTTGTACATATTTTGGGGACAAGTTCCCAGTGACTACTTAGATCCCACTGATTGTAACCTGCCCGGTAAATAGCCTTAATTAAAAGGTGCCGTACGCAGCAGGGTGTAGTAGCCTGGGCGCTGTTCCCCATTTATATATACTTCATGCATATGTACAAACCGCTGCATAAACTTGCTTCTGATACTTATTGATGTTTGAGGTTTTTACCAATAACTTAAGATATATGTACTTATATATATATTTCTTTCACTGGTACCTATGCAGTTCCCTGACCGGTCAGGTTTAAATGTTGATTTATTATTGCTTGTAATATAAACACACATGTACCATCTGTACTTGTACTCTGTCTGCTAAAAGCATTTGGGAGATTTAGTACATGGGGTGTTGATGACCACCTTCTCTCTCAGTGACCTAAGCAGAGTTTGGATACATTACTTATTTTGAGAGCTAATAAAATTCTTTATAAAAGAGTGCCGAATTCCCTATCTTTTATCCAGGTGAATAGTCCAGGATTATTAAAGGGTCTGCACCGCATTTATTGATATATACTTTTTCTCTTGTAAGGTGTATCCAGTCCACGGATCATCCATTACCTTTGGGATATTCTCCTTTCCAACAGGAAGCTGCAAGAGGATCACCCACAGCAGAGCTGTCTATATAGCTCCTCCTCTAACTGCCACTACCAGTCATTCTCTTGCAGCTCTCGACAAGAAAGGAAGTAGCTAGAGAGATGTGGTGTTTTTATTTAGTTTATCTTCAATCAAAAGTTTGTTATTTTCAAATGGTACCGGAGTTGCACTATTTTAGCCTCAGGCAGAAAGTAGAAGAAGAGTCTGCCTGTGGTCTTTGATGATCTTAGCAGGTTGTAACTAAGATCCATTGCTGTTCTCACACATAACTGAAGAGAGAGGTAACTTCAGCTGGGGGAATGGCGTGCAGGGTCTCCTGCTATGAGGTATGTGGAGTTTAAATTTTTCTAGAGAAATGAATATGCTAGAAAATGCTGTTAATACCAGATTTATTTAAGGTAAGCCTGATTACAGTGATTTAATAACGACTAGTATCATGCTTGCTGTAAAAGGTAATATTCGTATTACTTTCTCACATTACTGAAAAATAAAACGTTTGCTGGAAGTGCTTAAACGTTTTTTTTTTATACATATTGGTGATAAAACTTTATTGGGGCCCAGTTTTTTCCACATGGCTGGCTAGATTTTGCCTAGGGATAGTTTTGTTAGGCCCTCTCACTGTGAATACAGGTTGGGAGGGGCCTATTTTCGCGCCTAAATGCGCATTAGATTTTGCAGCTTGAGACATCCAGTTTCCCTGAAGGAGTCCCTGAACACTTAGGACCTCTCTAAAGGGTTTTTGTGCCTTTCAAAGTCGTTATATGGGCAGGTAGGGCCACAGCAGAGCTGTGGCAGTTTGTTGTGACTGTTGAAAAACGTTTATATCGTTTTTTTGATCCGGTTTTGAAACTAAGGGGTTAATCATCCATTTGCAAGTGGGTGCAATGCTCTGTTAGTCTATTATACACACTGTAAAAATTTCGTAAGATTTACTGCTTTTTATCACTGTTTTTCAATTTCTGACAAAATTTGTTTCTCTTAAAGGCACAGTACCGTTTTTATTTTTTGCTTGTTTACATTTATCAAAGTGTTTTCCAAGCTTGCTGGTCTCATTGCTAGTCTGTTTAAACATGTCTGACATAGAGGAAACTCCTTGTTCATTATGTTTAGAAGCCATTGTGGAACCCCCTCTTAGAATGTGTACCAAATGTACTGATTTTACTTTAAGTTATAAAGATCATATTCTGGCTTTAAAAGATTTATCACCAGAGGAAACTGACAAGGGGGAAATTATGCCGACTAACTCGCCCCACGTGTCAGAACCTTTGACTCCCGCTCAAGAGGCGCCAAGTACATCTAGCACGCCCATGGCGTTTACTTTACAAGACATGGCGGCAGTTATGGATCATACCCTTACAGCGGTATTGTCCAAACTCCCAGGGTTACAAGGAAAGCGAGACAGCTCTGGGGCTAGAAAAAATACAGAGCACTCTGACGCTTTAGTAGCTATGTCTGATATCCCCTCACAATATGCAGAAGCTGAGGCAGGAGAGCTTCTTTCTGTGGGTGATTTTTCTGACTCAGGGAAGATGCTTCAACCTGATTCTGATATGTCAACATTTAAATTTAAGCTTGAACACCTCCGCGTGTTGCTCAGGGAGGTTTTAGCTACTCTGGATGACTGTGACACCATTATAGTGCCAGAGAAATTGTGTAGATTGGATAAATACTATGCAGTGCCTGTTTACACTGATGTTTTTTCCAATACCTAAAAGGTTTTCAGAAATTATTACTAAGGAATGGGATAGACCAGGTGTACCGTTCTCTCCCCCTCCTATTTTTAAGAAAATGTTTCCAATAGATGCCGCTACACGGGACTTATGGCAAACGGTCCCTAAGGTGGAGGGAGCAGTTTCTACTCTAGCTAAGCGTACAACTATCCCCGTCGAGGACAGTTGTGCTTTCCTAGATCCAATGGATAAAAAGTTAGAGGGTTACCTTAAGAAAATGTTTATTCAACAAGGTTTTATTCTCCAGCCTCTTGCATGCATTGCCCCAGTCACTGCTGCTGCGGCCTTCTGGTTTGAGTCTCTGGAAGAGGCCTTACAGGTAGAAACTCCATTGGATGATATACTTGACAAGCTTAAAGCGCTTAAGCTAGCCAATTAATTAGTTTCTGACGCCGTTGTTCATTTAACTAAACTAACGACTAAGAACTCAGGTTTTGCTATTCAGACGCGTAGGGCGCTATGGCTTAAATCCTGGTCAGCTGACGTTACTTCAAAGTCTAAGCTTCTCAATATTCCCTTCAAGGGGCAGACCCTATTCGGGCCTGGACTGAAGGAGATCATTTCTGATATTACTGGAGGAAAAGGTCATACCCTTCCTCAGGATAGGTCTAACAAATTAAGGACCAAACAAACTAATTTTCGTGCCTTTCGAAACTTTAAGACGAGCGCGGCATCATCTTCCTCTAATACAAAATAAGAGGGAAATTTTGCCCAGTCCAAGCCGGTCTGGAGACCTAACCAGGCTTGGAACAAAGGTAAACAGGCCAAGAAGCCTGCTGCTGCCTCTAAGACAGCATGAAAGATTGGCCCCCGATCCGGTAACGGATCTAGTAGGGGGCAGACTTTGTCTCTTCGCCCAGGCTTGGGCAAGAGACGTCCAGGATCCCTGGGCGTTGGAAATTGTGTCCCAGGGATATCTTTTGGACTTCAAAGCTTCTTCCCCAAAAGGAAGATTTCACTTTTCACAATTATCTGCAGACCAGATAAAGAGAGAGGCATTCTTACATTGTGTTCAAGACCTCCTAGTTATGGGAGTGATCCACCCAGTTCCAAAGGAGGAACAGGGGCAAGGATTCTATTCAAATCTATTTGTGGTTCCCAAGAAAGAGGGAACCTTCAGACCAATCTTAGATCTCAAGATCCTAAACAAATTTCTCAGGGTCCCATCTTTCAAGATGGAGACTATTCGAACCATCCTACCTATGATCCAATACATGACTACCGTGGACTTAAAGGATGCTTATCTTCACATTCCGATACACAAAGATCATCATCGGTTTCTCAGGTTCGCCTTCCTAGACAGGCATTACCAGTTTGTGGCTCTTCCCTTTTGGTTAGCTACGGCACCAAGAATCCTAAGGCCGCGGGGCATAGCAGTAGCCCCTTACTTAGACGACATTCTGATACAGGCGTCGAATTTCCAAATTGCCAAGTCCCATACGGACATTGTTCTGGCATTCCTGAGGTCTCATGGGTGGAAAGTGAACGAAAAGAAAAGTTCTCTATCCCCTCTCACAAGAGTTTCCTTCCTGGGAACTCTGATAGATTCTGTAGAAATTAGGATTTACCTGACAGAGGCCAGGTCGGTGGCTCAGTGTATGGAAGTAATCGGCTTAATGGTAGCGGCAATGGACATAGTGCCGTTTGCCCGCCTACATCTCAGACTGCTGCAACTCTGCATGCTCAGTCAGTGGAATGGGGATTACACAGATTTGTTCCTCTACTAAATCTGGATCAAGAGACCATGGATTCTCTTCTCTGGTGGCTATCTCGAGTCCATCTGTCCAAAGGTATGACCTTCCGCAGGCCAGATTGGACAATAGTAACAACAGATGCCAGCCTTCTGGGCTAAGGGGCAGTCTGGAACTCTCTGAAGGCTCAGGGGTCATGGACTCAGGAGGAGGCTCTCCTTCCGATAAACATTCTGGAACTAAGAGCGATATTCAATGCTCTTCAGGCTTGGCCTCAGCTAGCGGCAGTGAGGTTCATTAGATTTCAGTCGGACAAATTCACGACTGTAGCTTACATCAACGATCAAGGGGGAACAAGGAGTTCCCTAGCGATGTTGGAGGTTTCAAAGATAATTCGTTGGGCAGAGATTCACTCTTGCCACCTATCAGCTATCCCTATCCCAGGAGTAGAGAACTGGGAGGCGGATTTTCTAAGTCGACAGACTTTTCATCCGGGGGAGTGGGAGCTCCATCCGGAGGTGTTTGCACAGTTGATTCAACGTTGGGGCAAACCAGAACTGGATCTTATGGTGTCTCGCCAGAACGCCAAGCTTCCTTGTTACGGATCCAGTTCCAGGGATCCCAAGGCAGCGCTGATAGATGCTCTAGCAGCATCTTGGTCCTTCAACCTGGCTTATGTGATTCCACTGTTTCCTCTGCTCCCTCGTCTGATTGCCAAGGTCAAGCAGGAGAGAGCATCAGTGATTTTGATAGCACCTGCGTGGCCACGCAGGACATGGTATGCAGATCTGGTGGACATGTCATCAGGGTCCTTTCAACCATCCAAATCTAATTTCTCTGCGGCTGACTGCTTGGAGATTGAACGCTTGATTTTATCAAAGCGTGGTTTCTCTGAGTCGGTCATTGATATCTTAATACGGGCGCGAAAGCCTGTCACCAGGAAAATCTATCATAAGATATGGTGTAAATATCTTCATTG
>NC_069508.1:217989685-217994685 GCF_027579735.1 Bombina bombina
GAAATTCTATTAAAATAAACATGAATATAATAATAAGAAAACATAAATATTATAATAAAAAATTATAATGGAACACACACAGTTAATTTCGGATGTGCTAAGTTAATTGTTCACTGTTTAAGTTAGTGCATCCAAAGAATTATTAAGATTTTTTTCATTCATTTCTTTTCTTTGTGGGACCTGAACTGTGTTAGTAAGCTTTAGGGGGAAAAAAGGGTTTTTCTCTTGTGTTGTTTTATTTTAAATTATGTTGTAAATTATACTATTCAACAAATAAATCAACATCCATCCTTTTATTAATTCCTTCTGGTACTCTAGTATGTAATTTTATGATCCAAAAGATCTCTTTCTTTCTTAAGCATTTTTCCCTATTGCCACCCCTAGGGTGTTTTTTAATAATATCAATACCTATGAAAGAGAAATATTTTTGTCCTATACCATGTAATCTAAAATGCTTAGCTACCGGCGTTTTAGGTTCTTTCTCATCTAGAGAGCGTAAATGTTCACGAATTCTTTCTTTTAATGGGCGGGTAGTTATACCAATATATTGACAGGAGCAAAATAGGCAATTGATGAGGTAGATCACATATTGTGAATTACAGTCAATTCTATCTCGAATGTGGAACACTTGTTTTGTAATATTGGAAGAGAAAGTATCTGTTACAGTGATACATGTGCATCCTTTGCAAGGTACATGACCACATTTAAAACACCCTGGTTTTGGACTAAGCCAGTGTGCACCTATTGTTTCTTTGTCTGTAAACTGTTTACTAGTTATTTCTCTTATGGTTGGTGCTCTTCGTGCTATACATTTTATTCCTGATGTTAGGATGTTGTTAAGTGCTTCATCACCTTTTAGAATTGATAGGTTCTGTCTGACTATCTTACAAATTTGGTTATATTGTCTACTAAATTGTGTAATAAACAAAAGGTTTTGATTAGGTGATATTAATTTATCAATTTTTCCCAATTTCTTAGAGCCTCCTTTAAGTAATTCTTGTCTATTTAAATCTGCCACTTGTTTCTCCAATTTAAGTAGCAGATTCCTATGATATCCTCTATCTGTCAATCTATTTGTTAACTCTCTTGCTTGTGTGAAATAATCTGCCAGTTCTGTACAATTCCTTCTTAAGCGAAGGTATTGTGCTTTAGGAATGCCTCTTTTTAAATGATTGAGATGGCAAGAATCAGCTCTCAGTATCGTATTCCTAGCCAATGGCTTGCGGTAGGTGCATGTGGAGATTGTGTTATCTTTGGCTCTCAAACTTAAATCTAGGAAATCAATAGACTGTTTATGTATCTGTGCTGTAAAGGTCAAATTATATTCATTATTATTCATAAAGTCTACAAAATTATCAGCTGTACAGTCATCCCCAGTGTCCCATATGACTATAATATCGTCTATAAAACGGCCATATATTATGACATTGTTCTTATATGGAAACTGGTCTGAAAAGATCATATTTAATTCCAGCCACCCCATATATATATTTGCTAGCGCGGGGGCAAATTTAGCCCCCATCGCTGTACCTCGTCTTTGTAAATAATAAGTGCCTTGAAAGATGAAAAATGAAAAAATTATGCTGTAAAAGAAATTCTGTTATTTGGACAATAAATGATATAAATTCGTTGCTATAGTCTGAATATCTTCGTAACATAAAATCTACAGCCTCCAGTCCTTTTGAATGAGGGATGTTGGAATAGAGGGCCGTGACATCAATGGTGGCCCATACATAAGATTCTTTCCAAGTTATATCACTTATCTGTGTCAGTAAGTGTGTACTGTCCCTGATGTACCCTGGTAGGGCCAGCATGATAGGTTGTAGTATGTGGTCCAGCCAGCCACCCAATCTTTCACACAATGATCCATTACTGGCCACAATGGGTCGTCCAAGTGGATTCTTGAGACCCTTGTGTATCTTGGGTGCAATGCGAAAGTATGGGGTGGTTGGCTGTTCCACATATAGATAATCAGTTAGTTCTTTATCCATGAAGTTATGTTCAATAGCATAGTCTAATAAGTGACTAAGTTTGTTTTTGAAGGAGGTGGTGGGATTGAACGTAAGTTTAGTGTATAACATACAGTCTTTTAATTGGTTCTCAACTTCACCAATATAATCAATTTTGTTCAATACCACCACTGCCCCTCCTTTATCTGCCTGGACTATCACCACACTGTCATTTTTCTGAAGTCTAGTCAATGCCTGTCTTTGTTGTCGAGTAAGATTATCTCTAGATATATCTAAGGGATTTTTTTCAATTGTATTTGATAAGTCAGTCAATTCTCTCTCTACCACTCTCTGATAAAGGTCCAATAGTTGGTGTCTAGAATTTACTGGATAAAAATAAGAACTATTCTTATATGTGAAAGATGTGCAATTATTCGTTAATGTGTCAGTGGATCTAGTGGATTCCTGTTGTAAGGAAATTAGATTAGTAAGATCTACCAGATCAGTGTATTTCAGTCCTACTGAACTATGCTTACTAGAAGCTTGTGTGTTATCAAGTGAGTGCTCAACTGGGATATCTTTAAAGTGTTTTTTCAAAACTATCTTACGGACAAATCTATTGATATCAATAAGTGTATTTACAAGATCAAAATTATGTGCTGGTGCATATGATAAGCCTTTATTTAGCAAATTACATTCTATATCGGACAATTTGTAATCAGAGAGGTTAATGACTGCTACTTCTTTATATTTTTTCTGACCCTGCTGGGGTAACGGAAGGTTGGTTCTGTTTCGTCCATATCTATTGTTTCTTTTGTTTTCTTAGGTGTGCTAGTCTGGCTAGGTTGCTTCACTAAAGTTTTTAGTTCTTTTCTACTGGTGCTCGGATTTAAGCTGGTCTTATCTGATTCGATTAAACCTTGTGATTGTTCACCTTCAGTAGACTGTGCACTCGTATCCTGGTAATCTGTGTCTATGCTAGAGAAAGTCACATGTTTATTTTTATTTCTATCTGTCTTATTTCTATTTCCTTTTTTGTTTCTATTTTTTTCTTTATTTTTCTTTGTGGATGGCCAACTTTGTCTAGTGGGCTTATGTTGTTGCCATGAATATACTATATTAAGTTCATAGTCCTTGACATCTCTCTGATATTTCTGTACCTTCCTTTCGGATAGTGTTGTGTCTAGAGTGTCTATTGTTTCAGTGAGCTGTTTGCTATAATCTATGTGTTTTTGGGTGGTCTCATATGGTTTAAGTGTTTCAATTGCATTATTGATTTCTATAAGGACTTGATCTCTTTCCTCTTTTTTATGACATAATAGTTGTTTCATTAATATTATGGAACAATTAGTTAAATTCTCATTCCATTCCTCCATAAATTTGGGGTTATTAAGTGCAAAAGAGGGATATTTCTTCATTCGTAAGCCCCTAGGTACCTTGTGCTCAGATATATAGAGTTCTAAGAACTCTATGTCCCACCACAAATTGGTTTCTCTAAATCTTAATAATTCTAATTTGGAAAATACATTAGCAATATCATCCTCATCAACCAAAACAAGCGCTTGGCTATCACCTTTTAGTGCATTTTCCATGATGCGTTTTCTTTTTGTTTCATTTATAACCCCTGTGGGTGTTTTTGTTGCCATTATGGAAAATGTACCAATGGATGTTAAAATATAAATTATATATAATCTATTAAAGAACCAGTGGAACCCTTAATATTTATAGATGCAGAGACAAAAAATAAAAGTATCTAGAACAAAAGAGGATTATTTGCAGGTATAAATAGTGAGGGATCTTACAACAGTGTGTGTAAAGACAAAGTATATATCTAAACAATGTTACAGTACTTCGTAGTTAGCATTTCCCATAGTTGCAAATCACGGTTTGCTATACTTGCACAATTGTGGAAATTCAAATGGTGTAGTCCACAATTACATTGATATGGAATGTTCCAAGTATATTCCCAGTATATCCTTAAGTATAGCGCTATATCTATATGTATAGCAAGCGCTTATGGAAGTTCCTGAGGCAAGAAACAAGCTGTGGGAAAATAAGCTGTAAATGTAAACGTCCCTCCGGACCCTTAGAGCCAATGTACAATTGGGATGTACACAGTAGAAATAAAAAGTACCTCCAAAATGGGTGGACCAGGAAATTTAATTACCAATGTAATGGTTTCAGGCAGCGTCCTCCGAAGATCCTCGATAGGCAAGAGCCCCCAAGTTCCGACGGAGGGAGGTGGCTGTATCCTCGTTTCCACTTGTCCTCATACGACCAAGGCTCTGACGTCAGAGTAGTGTGCCGTGTCGCACAGGAGGTCCGCTGTAAGCATGAGGGGAACGTGCAGCGTCGCACGGCAGATTCCTCCGGACAAACCAGGTGTCGCTCAGGAGGTCCGCTGTAGGCGTGAGGAGGACGTACAGCGTCGTACGGCAAATTCCTCGGGACAAACCAGGTGTCCACTGGGTCCTAAGTCACCGGTTCTTCAGGTCTGGATATGGGTTCCGGGTGATAGACAGCCAAAGCGGTATCTCATCCGCTAAATGTAGTAATAGGTGATCCCCAGAAGAGAGGACAAAAGACGGCTAAAGATCATCCACGGCTGGTTCAAAAAAGGTGTTTATTCAAGCAAGGTGCTAGTACATAAGGTGAGAGCAAAGCCTTAACACCTGACGCGTTTCGCGCATGCGTACATGCGCTTCATCAGAGGTGATATGTTCAAGGTGTGCATTGACCTATATGTAGCAAAGGGACCAATCATGTTATCGGTTCAATTAAGAACTATTGTCTACACCTATGAGTAAGGTAGCTGAACCCTTTGCTGCAGATTGGTCATAAAATTTTGTTCCTTTAAATACTAAGTAAATAACACAGTAAATAGTTATACAAATCTTCTAGTACTAGTACAATTGTTAATATATATACATATATAAACTATTCATTCTAAGCCTATGTGAACTAAATTCTAATAGCCAATTTAAATAAAAAATATATATAAATAAAATAAAAATAAAAAGTATTACATAAAAAAATTATTAACAATCACAT
>NC_069508.1:217999685-218002185 GCF_027579735.1 Bombina bombina
TGATATCCTCTATCTGTCAATCTATTTGTTAACTCTCTTGCTTGTGTGAAATAATCTGCCAGTTCTGTACAATTCCTTCTTAAGCGAAGGTATTGTGCTTTAGGAATGCCTCTTTTTAAATGATTGAGATGGCAAGAATCAGCTCTCAGTATCGTATTCCTAGCCAATGGCTTGCGGTAGGTGCATGTGGAGATTGTGTTATCTTTGGCTCTCAAACTTAAATCTAGGAAATCAATAGACTGTTTATGTATCTGTGCTGTAAAGGTCAAATTATATTCATTATTATTCATAAAGTCTACAAAATTATCAGCTGTACAGTCATCCCCAGTGTCCCATATGACTATAATATCGTCTATAAAACGGCCATATATTATGACATTGTTCTTATATGGAAACTGGTCTGAAAAGATCATATTTAATTCCAGCCACCCCATATATATATTTGCTAGCGCGGGGGCAAATTTAGCCCCCATCGCTGTACCTCGTCTTTGTAAATAATAAGTGCCTTGAAAGATGAAAAATGAAAAAATTATGCTGTAAAAGAAATTCTGTTATTTGGACAATAAATGATATAAATTCGTTGCTATAGTCTGAATATCTTCGTAACATAAAATCTACAGCCTCCAGTCCTTTTGAATGAGGGATGTTGGAATAGAGGGCCGTGACATCAATGGTGGCCCATACATAAGATTCTTTCCAAGTTATATCACTTATCTGTGTCAGTAAGTGTGTACTGTCCCTGATGTACCCTGGTAGGGCCAGCATGATAGGTTGTAGTATGTGGTCCAGCCAGCCACCCAATCTTTCACACAATGATCCATTACTGGCCACAATGGGTCGTCCAAGTGGATTCTTGAGACCCTTGTGTATCTTGGGTGCAATGCGAAAGTATGGGGTGGTTGGCTGTTCCACATATAGATAATCAGTTAGTTCTTTATCCATGAAGTTATGTTCAATAGCATAGTCTAATAAGTGACTAAGTTTGTTTTTGAAGGAGGTGGTGGGATTGAACGTAAGTTTAGTGTATAACATACAGTCTTTTAATTGGTTCTCAACTTCACCAATATAATCAATTTTGTTCAATACCACCACTGCCCCTCCTTTATCTGCCTGGACTATCACCACACTGTCATTTTTCTGAAGTCTAGTCAATGCCTGTCTTTGTTGTCGAGTAAGATTATCTCTAGATATATCTAAGGGATTTTTTTCAATTGTATTTGATAAGTCAGTCAATTCTCTCTCTACCACTCTCTGATAAAGGTCCAATAGTTGGTGTCTAGAATTTACTGGATAAAAATAAGAACTATTCTTATATGTGAAAGATGTGCAATTATTCGTTAATGTGTCAGTGGATCTAGTGGATTCCTGTTGTAAGGAAATTAGATTAGTAAGATCTACCAGATCAGTGTATTTCAGTCCTACTGAACTATGCTTACTAGAAGCTTGTGTGTTATCAAGTGAGTGCTCAACTGGGATATCTTTAAAGTGTTTTTTCAAAACTATCTTACGGACAAATCTATTGATATCAATAAGTGTATTTACAAGATCAAAATTATGTGCTGGTGCATATGATAAGCCTTTATTTAGCAAATTACATTCTATATCGGACAATTTGTAATCAGAGAGGTTAATGACTGCTACTTCTTTATATTTTTTCTGACCCTGCTGGGGTAACGGAAGGTTGGTTCTGTTTCGTCCATATCTATTGTTTCTTTTGTTTTCTTAGGTGTGCTAGTCTGGCTAGGTTGCTTCACTAAAGTTTTTAGTTCTTTTCTACTGGTGCTCGGATTTAAGCTGGTCTTATCTGATTCGATTAAACCTTGTGATTGTTCACCTTCAGTAGACTGTGCACTCGTATCCTGGTAATCTGTGTCTATGCTAGAGAAAGTCACATGTTTATTTTTATTTCTATCTGTCTTATTTCTATTTCCTTTTTTGTTTCTATTTTTTTCTTTATTTTTCTTTGTGGATGGCCAACTTTGTCTAGTGGGCTTATGTTGTTGCCATGAATATACTATATTAAGTTCATAGTCCTTGACATCTCTCTGATATTTCTGTACCTTCCTTTCGGATAGTGTTGTGTCTAGAGTGTCTATTGTTTCAGTGAGCTGTTTGCTATAATCTATGTGTTTTTGGGTGGTCTCATATGGTTTAAGTGTTTCAATTGCATTATTGATTTCTATAAGGACTTGATCTCTTTCCTCTTTTTTATGACATAATAGTTGTTTCATTAATATTATGGAACAATTAGTTAAATTCTCATTCCATTCCTCCATAAATTTGGGGTTATTAAGTGCAAAAGAGGGATATTTCTTCATTCGTAAGCCCCTAGGTACCTTGTGCTCAGATATATAGAGTTCTAAGAACTCTATGTCCCACCACAAATTGGTTTCTCTAAATCTTAATAATTCTAATTTGGAAAATACATTAGCAATATCATCCTCATCAACCAAAACAAGCGCTTGGCTATCACCTTTTAGTGCATTTTCCATGATGCGTT
>NC_069508.1:218009685-218080288 GCF_027579735.1 Bombina bombina
CAATTAAACCTAACACTACACTATCAATAAATTAATTAAATAAACTACCTACAATTATCTACAATTAAATCAACTAAACTAAATTACAAAAAAAACAAACACTAAATTACAAAAAATAAAAAAGATTACAAGAATTTTAAGCTAATTACACCTACTATAAGCCCCCTAATAAAATAACAAAGCCCCCCAAAATAAAAAAAAATTTCCCTAACCTAATCTAAATTAAAAAAGTTAACAGCTCTATTACCAGCCCTTAAAAGGGCTTTTTGCGGGGCATGCCCCAAAGAAATCAGCTCTTTTGCCTGTAAAAAAAAAAAACACGATACCACCCCCCAACATTACAACCCACCACCCACATACCCCTACTCTAACCCAAACCCCCTTTAAATAAACCTAACACTACCCCCCTGAAGATCTCCCTACCTTGAGCCGTGTTCACCCAGCCGGGCACCGATGGACCAAAAGAAGACATCCGGAGCGGCAGAAGTCTTCATCCTATCCAGGCAGAAGAGGACATCCGGACCGGCAGACATCTTCATCCAAGCGGCATCTTCTATCTTCATCCCTCCGACGAGGAGCGGCTCCATCTTCAAGACCTCCGGCGCGGAACATCCTTCTTCAACGACGACTAGACAACGAATGAAGGTTCATTTAAGTGAGGTCATCCAAGATGGCGTCCCTCAAATTCCGATTGGCTGATAGGATTCTATCAGCCAATCAGATTCAAGTTCAATCGGATTGGCTGATCCAATCAGCCAATCAGATTGAGCTTGCATTCTAATGGCTGTTCTTGTAATCTTTTTTTATTTTTTGTAATTTAGTGTTTGTTTGTTTTTGTAATTTAGTTTAGTCTATTTAATTGTAGGTACTTGTAGTTAATTTATTTATTGATAGTGTAATGTTAGGTTTAATTGTAACTTAGGTTAGGATTTATTTTACAGGTAATTTTGTAATTATTTTAGCTAGGTAGCTATTAAATAGTTAATAACTATTTAATAGCTATTGTACCTAGTTAAAATAAATACAAAGTTGCCTGTAAAATAAATATAAATCCTAAAATAGCTACAATGTAATTATTCGTTATATTGTAGATATATTAGGGTTTATTTTACAGGTAAGTATTTAGTTTTAAATAGGAATACTTTAGTTAATAATATTTAATTTATTTCGTTAGATTAAAATTATATTTAATTTAGGGGGGTGTTAGGGTTAGGGTTAGACTTAGCTTTAGGGGTTAATACATTTATTAGAGTAGCGGCGAGGTCCGCTTGGCAGATTAGGGGTTAATAAGTGTAGGTAAGGTAGCGGCGACGTTGTGGGGGGCAGATTAGGGGTTAATAAATATAATATAGGGGTCGGCGATGTTAGGGGCAGCAGATTAGGGGTACATAGGTATAATGTAGGTGGCGGCGGTGTCCAGAGCGGCAGATTAGGGGTTAATAGTGTAATGCGGGTGTCAGCGATATCGGGGGCGGCAGATTAGGGACTTAGAAAGTGTTTCCCCGTAGGAAACAATGGGGCTGCGTTGGGAGCTGAACGCTGCTTTTTTGCAGGTGTTAGGTTTTTTTTCATCCCAAACTGCCCCATTGTTTCCTATGGGGGAATCGTGCACAAGCACGTTTTAGCTGCTTACCGCTACCGTAAGCAACGCTGGTATTGAGGGTTGAAGTGGCAGTACATTAGGCTCAACGCACCCTTTTTTGAGCCTAACGCAGCCCTTCAGACAACTCTAAATACCAGCGTTGTCTTAAGGGTGCGTTGGGAAAAACAAAACTCTAAATCTAGCCGATAGATTAAATAAAGAGGTGGGGCCAGATGGGACTCTGCAGGAGGCCTTCCTGCTGTCTTTGGACGCAGAGAAGGCCTTCGACAGTGTCGAATGGGCTCATATCTTAACTACACTCAGCAAGTTCAATTTTAACGGTTCATTTTTAAAATGTATTACAAAGCTATACACTAGAGCAGAAACACAAATAATAATAAATGGAGAAGTATCTGATCCTATTGCATTACACTGTGGCACTCGACAAGGCTGCCCCCTATCGCCATTACTGTTTGACTTATCACTTGAGCCATTGATACATCTACTGAAACAAATACCATTTGGCATTACAATTGAAGATCTAGAAATAAAAACAGCTTTATACGCAGATGATCTGATGTTGTTTGTAGCAAATCCCCCAAAACATATGACAGATTATTTTAAGTATAGAACAATGTGGAGATCATTCAGGTTATAGAATAAACATTGCAAAATCGAAAATTTACTGGTTACATAAAGGAAAAGATAACATAAAATACCCATTTGAAATAGAAGATGAATATATAACTTATTTGGGTATAAAAATAAACAAAGATCCAATCAAAACATATAAAATAAATTATCACCCGCTCCTAACACAAATAAAAAGAGACTTAGGGATATGGAGTAAATTATACCTAAATCTAACAGGGAGAATACAGTTAGTTAAAATGATGATATTACCAAAATTACTATACCCAATGCAAATGCTACCATTTTTGCTGAAAAAGACAGATTTACTAAGTATAAACAAAATAATAAGAAACTTTATTTGGAAAGATAAAAAAGCAAGGATAAGTCTAAAGAAGCTACAGGCCTCTCAAGAACTAGGAGGACTAGGACTTCCAAATATACAATATTATAACTGGGCGATTTTAACGAAATAAGTAATAGAATGGATTACGGGCAAGGGGCAGACAGTATGGATAGAACTAGAACAGAAATTAGCTAATCCAATGGCGTTAACTTTTTTACCATTCGCATCAGTCAAGGAATTATCTATAGAACAGAAAAATAATATTATGATAAAGGACACTATATGGTCATGGGAAAAAAACAAAAACAACTAGAAACAGGACATGAAATAAAAACATACATGCCGATACAAGGCAATCCAAGATTTGATCCAGGAAATTATTTCCCTTTTAGAAACAAAGATGGAAGCCCAACATTAAGATACATAAAAGATGCAATGAATATGACAAAAGGTAAGATACAAACTATGATGGAACTAGCTAGTCAATTTGACTCCTTTAAGGGACAGATCCTGCCATATTTACAAATAAAACATCTAATTCAAACAGAAGAATTACATTTAGAAAGACATACCCCAGAAAAGATAATGCTATTATTGAAAGAAGTAGAAAGTCAAAATATAAACTATCAGTCTTATACAAACAGCTAATAAGAAAATAATCCAAACTATGCCTAAATAACATAGCAGAAAAGTGGGACAAGGAAACAGACATAAATATAAGAGAGGAAAAGATGTTAAATTGTATAAAAACTGTGAAAAAGGTGACTTTGGACATGGGGATAAGAGAATCTAACTTAAGACTACTTCATCAGGATTATATTACACCTACAAGGAAAGCAAAATGGGACATTAGTGTTAACCCAGTATGTATAAAATGCAATAAAAAACACCTGATATAACACACTACATTTGGTCATGTCCAAAAATCAACCAATTTTGGTGTCAGGTCTCATCTCTTATATCCCAAATTTTTAAACTTAGGGCCCTATTTAAGAAAGTCTGGCGGACCTGATCCGACAGTGCTGGGGGGTGTCAATCAACCCGATCGTACTCGATCGGGTTGATTTCCGGCGACGTCTGTCCGCCTGCTCAGAGCAGGCGGACAGGTTATGGAGCAACGGTCTTTGTGACCGCTGCTTCATAACTGCTGTTTCTGGCGAGCCTGCAGGCTCGCCAGAAACACGGGCATCAAGCTCCATTCGGAGCTTGATATTTAGGCCCCTTAGAATAAACTTAGAATTAAACAACATTATGATCTTTAATATACCTAATGAAATTAAAAAGAAGGAAATAAGATTAGTGACAATGATCATTCTATTGGCAAGAAAGCTAATATTTAAATTTTGGATAGAAAAAAGAAAGAAACCCACGATTAGATTCCTAAAGGAAACTATAATGGAACAGATTAGCACAGAAAAGGCTGATGCTTTAGCCGATAATAATAATAGAATTGAAGTTTTTTTTTTTTAAAAATGGACCCTCTATTTAAAAAGCCAACCTGGTGATATTCAAAAGGAAATTTTAAAACCTTTCAAAAACACGGAATACTTCCTAGAAGCACAAATTAGAGGAGAATGAAGCCAGATTGGATGAATTAATGTTAAGGATATTCTTTGAGAGGGAGGAGGGAGAGAGGGGGGGCGAAGAGTGGATGGAAGATGTTTTTTTTCCTTTTGCAAGATGTACTAAGTCCATGGATTCATCCTAACTTGTGGGATATTATCCTTCCTGACAGGAAGTAGCAAAGAGAGCACCACAGCAGAACTGTCTATATAGCTCCCCCCTTAACTCCACCCCCCAGTCATTCTCTTTGCTGGCTCTAAGCAGGAAGGGTAAAGAGAAGAGGTGTTAAACTGTTAGTTTTATTTTATCTTCAATCAAGTGTTTGTTATTTTTAAATGGTACCGGTGTTGTACTATTTACTCTCAGGCAGGACATAGATGAAGATTTCTGCCTGGAGGATGATGATCTTAGCATTTGTAACTAAGGTCCACTGCTGTTCCCACAGAAGCTGAGGAGTACAGGAAAACTTCAGTGTGAGGAACGGTTTCTTGCTATACAACAATGAGGTATGTTCAGTCATATTTTCTGCAGGGGAAGGGGAAGCAGTAATCCTAGTGTTATCAGAGGTTTTTACTAGCTTGCATAAAGGGTTAATTTTTTCTGGGCACTCAGGCCTAGATTTGGAGTTTGGCGTTAGCCGTGAAAACCAGCGTTAGAGGCTCCTAACGCTGGTTTTAGGCTAACTCCGGTATTTGGAGTCACTCAAAATAGGGTCTAACGCTCACTTTTCAGCCGCGACTTTTCCATACCGCAGATCCCCTTACGTCAATTGCGTATCCTATCTTTTCAATGGGATCTTTCTAACTCCGGTATTTAGAGTCGTGTCTGAAGTGAGCGTTAGACATCTAACGACAAAACTCCAGCCGCAGGAAAAATGTCAGTAGTTAAGAGCTTTCTGGGCTAACGCCGGTTTATAAAGCTCTTAACTACTGTGCTCTAAAGTACACTAACACCCATAAACTACCTATGTACCCCTAAACCGAGGTCCCCCCACATCGCCGCCACTCGATTAAATTTTTTTAACCCCTAATCTGCCGACCGCCACCTACGTTATACTTATGTACCCCTAATCTTCTGCCCCTAACACCGCCGACCCCTGTATTATATTTATTAACCCCTAACCTGCCCCCCACAACGTCGCCTCCACCTACCTACACTTATTAACCCCTAATCTGCCGACCGCAAAGCACCGCCACCTACGTTATCCTTATGTACCCCTAATCTGCTGCCCCTAACACCGCCGACCCCTATATTATATGTATTAACCCCTAATCTGCCCCCCTCAACGTCGCCTCCACCTGCCTACACTTATTAACCCCTAATCTGCCGAGCGGACCTGAGCGCTACTATAATAAAGTTATTAACCCCTAATCCACCTCACTAACCCTATAATAAATAGTATTAACCCCTAATCTGCCCTCCCTAACATCGCCGACACCTAACTTCAATTATTAACCCCTAATCTGCCGACTGGAGCTCACCGCTATTCTAATAAATGTATTAACCCCTAAAGCTAAGTCTAACACTAACACCCCCCTAAATTAAATATAATTTACATCTAACGAAATTAATTATCTCTTATTAAATAAATTATTCCTATTTAAAGCTAAATACTTACCTGTAAAATAAACCCTAATATAGCTACAATATAAATTATAATTATATTATAGCTATTTTAGGATTAATATTTATTTTACAGGTAACTTTGTAATTATTTTAACCAGGTACAATAGCTATTAAATAGTTAAGAACTATTTAATAGTTACCTAGTTAAAATAATAACAAAATTACCTGTAAAATAAATCCTAACCTAAGTTACAATTAAACCTAACACTATACTATCATTAAATTAATTAAATAAAATACCTACAATTACCTACAATTAAACCTAACACTACACTATCAATAAATAAATTAAATACAATTCCTACAAATAACTACAATGAAATAAACTAACTAAAGTACAAAAAATAAAAAAGAACTAAGTTACAAAAAATAAAAAAATATTTACAAACATAAGAAAAATATTACAACAATTTTAAACTAATTACACCTACTCTAAGCCCCCTAATAAAATAACAAAGACCCCCAAAATAAAAAATGCCCTACCCTATTCTAAATTACTAAAGTTCAAAGCTCTTTTACCTTACCAGCCCTGAACAGGGCCCTTTGCGGGGCATGCCCCAAGAAGTTCAGCTCTTTTGCCTGTAAAAAAAAAAAACATACAATACCCCCCCCAACATTACAACCCACCACCCACATACCCCTAATCTAACCCAAACCCCCCTTAAATAAACCTAACACTAAGCCCCTGAAGATCTTCCTACCTTATCTTCACCATACCAGGTTCACCGATCCGTCCTGAAGAGCTCCTCCGATGTCCTGATCCAAGCTCAAGCGGGGGGCTGAAGAGGTCCATGATCCGGCTGAAGTCTTCATCCAAGCGGGAGCTGAAGAGGTCCATGATCCGGATGAAGTCTTCATCCAAGCGGGAGCTGAAGAGGTCCATGATCCGGATGAAGTCTTCATCCAAGCGGGAGCTGAAGAGGTCCATGATCCGGATGAAGTCTTCTATCAACAGCATCTTCAATCTTCTTTCTTCAGGAGCCATCATCTTCCATCCGACGCGGAACATCCTCTTCTCCCGACGCCTACTAGCCAAATGACGGTTCCTTTAAGGGACGTCATCCAAGATGGCGTCCCTCGAATTTGGATTGGCTGATAGGATTCTATCATCCAATGGGAATTAAGGTAGGAATATTCTGATTGGCTGATGGAATCAGCCAATCCGAATCAAGTTCAATCCGATTGGCTGATCCAATCAGCCAATCAGATTGAGCTCGCATTCTATTGGCTGATCGGAACAGCCAATAGAATGCGAGCTCAATCTGATTGGCTGATTGGATCAGCCAATCGGATTGAACTTGATTCTGATTGGCTTTGTTATTTTATTAGGGGGCTTAGAGTAGGTGTAATTAGTTTAAAATTGTTGTAATATTTTTCTTATGTTTGTAAATATTTTTTTATTTTTTGTAACTTAGTTCTTTTTTATTTTTTGTACTTTAGTTAGTTTATTTCATTGTAGTTATTTGTAGGAATTGTATTTAATTTATTTATTGATAGTGTAGTGTTAGGTTTAATTGTAGGTAATTGTAGGTATTTTATTGAATTAATTTAATGATAGTATAGTGTTAGGTTTAATTGTATCTTAGGTTATGATTTATTTTACAGGTAATTTTGTAATTATTTTAACTAGGTAACTATTAAATAGTTCTTAACTATTTAATAGCTATTGTACCTGGTTAAAATAATTACAAAGTTGCCTGTCAAATAAATATTAATCCTAAAATAGCTATAATATAATTATAATTTATATTGTAGCTATATTAGGGTTTATTTTACAGGTAAGTATTTAGCTTTAAATAGGAATAATTTATTTAATAAGAGATAATTAATTTCGTTAGATGTAAATTATATTTAACTTAGGGGGGTGTTAGTGTTAGGGTTAGACTTAGCTTTAGGGGTTAATACATTTATTAGAATAGCGGTGAGCTCCAGTCGGCAGATTAGGGGTTAATAATTGAAGTTAGGTGTCGGCGATGTTAGGGAGGGCAGATTAGGGGTTAATACTATTTATTATAGGGTTAGTGAGGCGGATTAGGGGTTAATAACTTTATTATAGTAGCGCTCAGGTCCGCTCGGCAGATTAGGGGTTAATAAGTGTAGGCAGGTGGAGACGACGTTGTGGGGGGCAGATTAGGGGTTAATAAATATAATATAGGGGTCGGCAATGTTAAGGCAGCAGATTATGGGTACATAGGGATAATGTAAGTAGCGGCGGTTTACGGAGCGGCAGATTAGGGGTTAATAATAATATGGCGGGGGCGGCAGATTAGGGGTTAATAAGTGTAAGGTTAGGGGTGTTTAGACTCGGGGTACATGTTAGAGTGTTAGGTGCAGACGTAGGAAGTGTTTCCGCATAGCAAACAATGGGGCTGCGTTAGGAGCTGAACGCGGCTTTTTTGCAGGTGTTAGGTTTTTTTTCAGCTCAAACAGCCCCATTGTTTTCTATGGGAGAATCGTGCACGAGCACGTTTTTGAGGCTGGCCGCTTGCATAAGCAACTCTGGTATCGAGAGTTGAAGCTGCGTTAAATATGCTCTACGCTCCTTTTTTGGAGCCTAACGCAGCCTTTATGTGGACTCTCAATACCAGAGTTATTTTTATGGTGCGGCCAGAAAAAAGCCGGCGTTAGATTTTCGGGTCGTTACCGAGAAAACTCCAAATCTAGCCGTCAGTTTGTTATGTGAATTTGGGGCAAATGTTTTTGTGTCTGGGAGTGACGTTTTCTGTTTTATGGGACATTTGCTTGAGGGTTCTTTGGGGTTGTTTATAACCCACATGGCTTTCAGGCAGGGTTTGTTAGTTTTGTGTAGGCCCCAGCAACATCGAGTGAGGTGGGCGGGGCCTATTTACAAGCAGCAAGCAACTTCTCCTGAGGTCCTGATAGTCTTCTGAGGGACTAATTGAAGCTTTAAACCCCATATTATCGCTTCCTAAGAGCAGGTAGGGCCACAGCAGAGCTGTGGGAAGGTGCTTTAGGGGGTTTTAACCGGTTTTAGACCATTATCAATCCGGTTTTTTCATTTGGGGGTCTATTGCTTTTTTACTTGTGGTGCAATCCTTCTAAAGCTTAGTGGGTGTACTGTTAAAATTTCTGAATTTTTGAAGCAATTTTAACCAGTTTTGCAGTTTGTGTATGCCTTTTTTTCTCTTAAAGGTACAGTACCGTTTTTGCAAATTGTGTTTTTTTCATTAAATAAAGTGTTTTCCAAGCTTGCTTGCTTCATTACTAGCCTGTTAAACATGTCTGACACTGAGGAAACTCATTGTTCAATTTGTTTAGAAGCCATTGTGGAACCCCCTCTAAGAATGTGTCCCAATTGTACTGATATGTCTATAAATTGCAAACAGCCCCCAGCTTGGGGTTAAGTTGTAATTAAGATCAGACACTACTATAATATGTCAGCGCAGGCGGCCACGCTACAAGGCACGCAAGAAACGTTTCAGAAGGTTTGGTATTACTGGATTATGCACGATACACCAAGATCCAGAATAGAGGGTATGTGAGGGGGCACTACATATAGGTCAACTTAACCTCGTATTGACTGGTTCTCTGAGCCTGAATAGATAACAAATCAAAAGCGACTAGGTATGGGAAAATGCTCTGTACAAGTCCTTCCCCACCTCCCTCCCCATTTCTAACTATTTTCTCTCTATCGCTTTACCCTATACTTTGTTCATAGTGAAAAACTGATAGAATGCCGATTCTTGCAGCGGATTGCTGAGTAAACTCATTTATTAATTCTATTTGTTTCAGTTTATTTACAATAAATAGGTTCCTAGCTGAATTCTGTAAGTATGGACAGATGAATGTAGACAACAGAGTCATTTTTTCCTTCTTTTTTTTTTTTCTCTCTTTCTTTGTTTTTCTTATTTTATTTCTCTGGATGAGCTCTAATCTGTCAATGTTATTGTTACACTGTATATCTAATTCATATTTTTGTAATTTGCCTTTTGTTATTTTGTAAAAAAAAAAAAAAACAGCTACAATAAAAATTTATATTAACTAAATTGCAAACAGCATATTTTGACTTATAAAAAATTGGCATTTAATCAGACAGAAGGAAATCGGGTTTCGCCATCTAGTTCTCCCCAAGTGTCACAACCAGTTACGCCCACACAAGCGACGCCAAGTACTTCTAATGCGTCTAATTCTTTCACCTTGCAAGATATAGCTTCAATTATGAATACTACCTCCACAGAGGTTTTATCTAAACTGCCAGGGTTGCAAGAGAAGCGCAGTAGCTCTGGGTTAAGAACAAACGCTGAGCCTTCTGACGCTTTAGTAGCTGTATCCGATATTCCCTCACAATGTTCTGAGGTAGGGATGAGGAATTTGCTGTCTGAGGGAGAGATTTCTGATTCAGGAAAGATGTTCCCTCAGACAGATTCAGATATGACGGCATTTAAATTTAAGCTAGAGCACCTCCGTTTATTGCTCAGGGAGGTTTTAGCTACTCTGGATGATTGTGACCCTATTGTCGTTCCAGAGAAATTGTGTAAAATGGACAAATATTTAGAGGTTCCTGTTTACACTGATGTTTTTCCGGTCCCTAAGAGGATTTCGGACATTGTTACTAAGGAGTGGGATAGACCAGGTATTCCGTTCACTCCCCCTCCTGTTTTTAAGAAAATGTTCCCCATTTCTGACACCATAAAGGACTCATGGCAGACGGTCCCTAAGGTGGAGGGAGCTATTTCTACTCTGGCTAAGCGTACAAGTATACCTATTGAAGACAGTTGTGCTTTCATTGATCCTATGGATAAAAAGTTAGAGGGTCTCCTAAAGAAAATTTTTGTTCATCAGGGTTTTCTTCTTCAACCTATAGCGTGCATTGTTCCGGTAACCACTGCAGCTGCTTTTTGGTTTGAGGCTCTAGAAGAGGCTCTTCAGATGGAGACCCCACTAGATGATATTTTGGACAGAATTAAGGCCCTTAAGTTGGCTAATTCTTTTATTACAGACGCCGCTTTTCATCTTGCTAAGTTAGCGGCAAAGAATTCAGGTTTTGCCATTTTAGCACGAAGAGCGTTATGACTTAAGTCCTGGTCAGCTGATGTGTCATCTAAATCTAAGCTTTTGACCATCCCTTTCAAAGGTAAGACCCTATTCGGGCCTGCACTGAAAGAGATCATTTCAGACATCACTGGAGGGAAGGGTCATGCCCTCCCTCAAGATAAGTCAAATAAGACAAGGACCAAACAAAATAATTTTCGTTCCTTTCGAAACTTCAAGGGTGGTCCCGCTTCCTCTTCACCTGCTGCAAAGCAAGAGAGGCACTTTGCTCAATCCAAGCCAACCTGGAGACCTAACCAGGCTTGGAATAAGGGTAAACAGGCCAAAAAGCCTGCTGCTGCCACTAAGACAGCATGAAGGGGAAGCCCCTGATCCGGGACCGGATCAAGTAGGGGGCAGACTTTCTCTCTTTGCTCAGGCCTGGGCAAGAGACGTTCAGGACTCCTGGGCCGTAGACATTGTAACCCAGGGGTATCTCCTAGATTTCAAGGGGGAGATTCCATCTTTCTCAATTGTCTGTAAACCAGACAAAAAGAGAGGCGTTCTTACGCTGTGTAGAAGACCTTTTTACCATGGGAGTGATCTGCCCAGTTCCGAAAACAGAACAGGGGCAAGGTTTCTACTCCAATCTGTTTGTGGTTCCCAAAAAAGAGGTAACCTTCAGACCAATTCTAGATCTCAAGATCCTAAACCAATTCCTAAGAGTTCCATCCTTCAAGATGGAGACCATTCGGACTATTTTACCAATGATCCAGGAGGGTCAATATATGACTACCATGGATCTAAAGGATGCATATCTACACATTCCTATCCACAAAGATCATCACCAGTTCCTCAGGTTTGCCTTTCTGGACAGGCATTACCAGTTGTGGCTCTTCCCTTCGGGTTGGCCACGGCGCCAAGAATCTTCACAAAGGTGCTAGGGTCCCTTCTGGCGGTCCTAAGGCCGAGGGGCATAGCAGTGGCGCCTTAGCTAGACAACATCTTAATTCAAGCGTCGACTTTCCAACTTGCCAAGTCTCACACGGACTTAGTGTTGGCCTTTCTAAGATCTCATGGGTGGAAGGTGAACTTGAAAAAGAGTTCTCTTATTCCTCTCACATGAGTTCCATTCCTGGGAACTCTGATAGATTCGGTGGACATGAAAATATTTCTGACGGAGGTCAGGAAATCAAAGATTTTAACCACCTGCCGAGCTCTTCATTCCATTCCTCGGCCGTCAGTGGCTCAGTGTATGGAGGTAATCGGGCTTATGGTAGCGGCAATGGACATAGTTCCGTTTGCTCGCTTGCATCTCAGACCACTGCAACTATGCATGCTCAAACAGTGGAATGAGGATTATGCAGATTTATCTCCTCAGATAAATCTGGATCAAGAGACCAGAGACTCTCTTCTTTGGTGGTTGTCACAGGATCACCTGTCCAGGGGAATGTGTTTCCGCAGGCCAGCGTGGGTTATTGTGACGACGGACGCCAGCCTACTGGGCTGGGGTGCAGTCTGGAATTCCCTGAAAGCACAGGGTTTGTGGACTCGGGAGGAGGCCCTCCTACCGATAAATATTCTGGAATTAAAAGCGATATTCAATGCTCTTCAGGCGTGGCCTCAGCTGGCTTCAGCCGGATTCATCAGGTTTCAGTCAGACAACATCACGACTGTAGCTTATATCAATCATCAGGGGGGAACAAGGAATTCCTTGGCGATGATAGAAGTTTCCAGGATAATCCGATGGGCAGAGGCTCACTCTTGCCATCTATCAGTGATCTATATTCCAGAGGTGGAGAACTGGGAGGCAGATTTTCTAAGTCGTCAGACTTTTCATCTGGGGGAGTGGGAGCTCCATCCGGAGGTGTTTGCTCAACTGGTTCAGCTATGGGGCACACCAGAATTGGATCTGATGGCGTCTCGTCAGAACGCCAAACTTCCTCGTTACGGATCCAGGTCAAGGAATCCTCAGGCAGTACTGATAGATGCTCTAGCAGTACCCTGGTCGTTCAACCTGGCTTATGTGTTTCCACCATTCCCTCTCCTTCCGCGTCTGATTGCCAGAATCAAACAGGAGAGAGCTTCAGTGATTTTGATAGCGCCTGCGTGGCCACGCAGGACTTGGTATGCAGACCTGGTGGATATGTCATCTCTGCCACCATGGACTCTGCCACTGAGACGGGACCTTTTGGTTCATGGTCCATTCAAGCATCCAAATCTAATTTCTCTGCAACTGACTGCTTGGAGATTGAACGCTTGATTTTATCAAAGCGGGCTTTCTCTGAGTCAGTCATAGATACCTTGATTCAGGCTCGAAAGCCTGTCACCAGGAAGATCTATCATAAGATATGGCGTAAATATATTTTTTGGTGCGAATCCAAAGGCTACTCATGGAGTAAGATCAGGATTCCTAGGATTTTGTCTTTTCTCAAAGAAGGATTGGAGAAAGGATTGTCCGCTAATTCCTTAAAGGGACAGATATCTGCTTTGTCTATTCTGTTGCACAAGCGTCTGGCAGATGTCCCAGACGTTCTGGTTTTTTGTCAGGCTTTAGTTAGAATTAAGCCTGTGTTTAAACCTGTTGCTCCGCCATGGAGTCTAAATTTAGTTCTTAAAGTTCTTCAGGGGGTTCCGTTTGAACCCATGCATTCCATAGATATTAAGCTTCTATCTTGGAAAGTTCTGTTTCTATTTGCTATCTCTTCAGCTCGAAGAGTTTCTGAACTATCTGCATTACAATGTAATGCTGATAAGGTGGTTTTGCGTACCAAACCTGGGTTCCTCCCTAAGGTTGTTTCTAACAGGTATATCAATCAGGAAATTGTTGTTCCTTCTCTGTGTTCTAATCCTTCTTCTAAGAAGGAACGTCTGTTGCACAACTTGGACGTGATTCGTGCCTTGAAGTTTTATTTGCAGGCAACCAAAGATTTTCGCCAATCATCTTCTTTGTTTGTTGTCTATGCTGGAAAGCGTAGAGGTCAAAAGGCTACGGCTACCTCTCTTTCCTTTTGGCTGAAAAGCATCATCCGTTTGGCTTATGAGACTGCTGGACAGCAGCCTCCTGAAAGAATTACAGCTCACTCCTCTAGAGCGGTGGCTTCCACATGGGCTTTTTAAAATGATGCTTCTGTTGAACAGATTTTTAAGGTTGCGACTTGATCTTCGCTTCATACCTTTTCCAAATTTTACAAATTTGATACTTTTGCTTCTTCGGAGGCTATTTTTGGGAGAAAGGTTTTGCAAGCAGTGGTGCCTTCCGTTTAGGTTCCTGTCTTGTCCCTCCCTTCATCTGTGTCCTAAAGCTTTGGTATTGGTATCCCACAAGTTAGGATGAATCCTTGGACTCGGTACATCTTGCAAAAGAAAACAAAATTTATGCTTACCTGATGATAAATTTCTTTCTTTTGCGATGTACCGAGTCCACGGCCCGCCGTATCTATTCAAGACAGATAGTATTTTTTATGTAAACTTCAGTCACCTCTGCACCTTATAGTTTCTCCTTTTCTTCCTTGGCCTTCAGTCGAATGACTGGGGGGTGGAGTTAAGGGGGGAGCTATATAGACAGCTCTGCTGTGGTGCTCTATTTGCTACTTCCTGTCAGGAAGGACAATATCCCACAAGTTAGGATGAATCCGTGGACTCGGTACATCGCAAAAGAAAGAAATTTATCAGGTAAGCATACATTTTTTTAATTTTTTTTCTACTTCTTCTCTTCGTTTCTTTGTCTTCCTCATTATTATTCTTATCCTTTGCTTTCACTCCTTTTTGAACCTATAAATATGAGAAAGGCATACTAATATCTCTCAAAAGGTCTAATTAATTACTCTTTTAGCTGGATATATTGACCATATATAGGACGGAAATAGTCTGATATTAACAGTCATATGACTGGATAATGCAGAAGATATTACACTTGGTGCAGACAGAAGAAAAGATGATTATTATATTAATATGAATAATACAGGCAAATAAGAACATCGCTTAACTGTATTTATTTTATGTGAACTACTTATTGATAACTTATAGGGGGGTAGTTATCAACGAGTCTACTTTTCCTGCCTTCATCGGCCCAATACGCCCGCCTAAGCTCGCCTCACATCGCCGCCGCGGACCTGCAAAAATTTGCCTAAGTTATCAAAAAAGCTGTCAAAAAGCCGCGCACCAAGTACGGGGCGATGAGCAGCGGACTGTGAGAGTTATCACTCATCCGATCTCGCTGCTCTTCGGCTTTTTTACAGCTTTATTGCTAGCCTGTCACTAAGCACTCACACTAACTACACTGTTCTACCCCCTATACCGGAGCCCCCCGCAACTAAATAAAGTTAGTAACCCCTAAACCGCCGCTCCTAGACCCCGCCGCAACTCTTATAAATGTATTAACCCCTAAACCACCGCTCCCGGACACCGCCGCAACCTACATTATACCTAGTAACCCCTATCCTGCCCCCCCTATACCGTCGCCCTCTATAATACAGTTATTAACCCCTATCCTGCTGATCCTGCACCTCGCCGCAACTAAATAAATAGTTTAACCCCTAAACCGCCGCTCCCTGACCCCACCGCAACCTATATTACATTTATTAACCCCTATCCTGCCCCCCCTACACCGTCGCCACCTATAATAAATTTATTAACCCCTATCCTGCCCCCCACTACACCGCCGCCACTGTAATAAAATTATTAACCCCTAAACCTAAGTCTAACACTAACCCTAACACCCCCTAACTTAAATATTAATTAAATAAATCTAAATAATATTTCTATTATGAACTAAATTAATCCTATTTAAAACTAAATACTTACCTTTAAAATAAACCCTAATATAGCTACAATATAAATAATAATTATATTGTAGCTATCTTAGGATTTATTTTTATTTTACAGGCAAATTTCAATTTATTTTAACTAGGTACAATAGCTATTAAATAGTTATTAACTATTTAATAGCTACCTAGCTAAAATAAAGAGAAATTTACCTGTAAAATAAATCCTAACCTAAGTTATAATTACACCTAACACTACACTATCATTAAATAAATTATTCCTATTTAAAACTAAATACTTACCTGTAAAATAAACCCTAAGATAGCTACAATATAATTAATAGTTACATTGTAGCTATCTTAGGATTTATATTTATTTTACAGGTAACTTTGTATTTATTTTAGATAGTTAGAATAGTTATTAAATAGTTATTAACTATTTAATAACTACCTAGCTAAAAGAAATACAAAATTACCTGTAAAATAAATCCTAACCTAAGTTACAATTAAACCTAACACTACACTATCATTACATTAATTAAATAAATTAACTACAAATAACTACAATTAAATACAATTACATAAACTAACTAAAGTACAAAAAATAAAAAAGCTAAGTTACAAAAAATAAAAAAAATAAGTTACAAACATTTAAAAAATATTACAGCCAATCAGATTTTTCCTACCTTAATTCCGATTGGCTGATAGAATCCTATCAGCCAATCGGAATTGAAGGGATGCCATCTTGGATGACGTCCCTTAAAGGAGCCTTCATTCGTCGGTAGTCCGTCGGGAAAGAAGGATGTTCCGCGTCGGCGGACTTAAGATGGATCTTGAAGAAGAAGATTGAAGACCCCGCTTGGAAGATGACATGGCCCGGATCGAAGACTTCTTCAGCGCCGCTTGGAGGATCACTTCATCGGATGGAAGACTTCTTCAGCGCCGCTTGGAGGATCACTTCATCGTATGGAAGATTTCTTCAGCGCCCCTTGGATGATGACTTCTGCCGCTCCGGATCTCCTCTTCAGTTCCATCGGTGGCTCGGCTGAGTGAAGACGACTAAAGGTAGGATGATCTTCAGGGGGGTAGTGATAGGTTTTTATAAGGGGGGGTTTGGGTTAGATTAGGGGTATGTGGGTGGTGGGTTTTAATGTTGGGGGGTTTGTATTTTTCTTTTACAGGCAAAAGAGCTGAATTTTTTGGGGAATTTCCCACGAAAGGCCCTTTTAAGGGCTGGTAAGGTAAAAGAGCTTTGAACTTTTTTAATTTAGAATAGGGTAGGGCATTTTTTTATTTTGGGGGGCTTTGTTATTTTATTAGGGGGCTTAGATTAGGTGTAAGTAGCTTAAAATTTTTGTAATATTTTTTAAATGTTTGTAACTTATTTTTTTTATTTTTTGTAACTTAGCTTTTTTTATTTTTTGTACTTTAGTTAGTTTATGTAATTGTATTTAATTGTAGTTATTTGTAGGTAATTTATGTAATTAATTTAATGATAGTGTAGTATTAGGTTTAATTGTAACTTAGGTTAGGATTTATTTTACAGGTAATTTTGTATTTCTTTTAGCTAGGTAGTTATTAAATAGTTAATAACTATTTAATAACTATTCTAACTATCTAAAATAAATACAAAGTTACCTGTAAAATAAATATAAATCCTAAGATAGCTACAATGTAATTATTAATTATATTGTAGCTATCTTAGGGTTTATTTTACAGGTAAGTATTTAGTTTTAAATAGGAATAATTTATTAAAGTGTAGTGTTAGGTGTAATTGTAACTTAGGTTAGTTTTTATTTTACAGGTAAATTTCTCTTTATTTTAGCTAGGTAAGCTATTAAATAGTTAATAACTATTTAATAGCTATTGTACCTAGTTAAAATAAATTGAAATTTGCCTGTAAAATAAAAATAAATCCTAAGATAGCTACAATATAATTATTATTTATATTGTAGCTATATTAGGGTTTATTTTAAAGGTAAGTATTTAGTTTTAAATAGGATTAATTTAGTTCATAATAGAAATATGATTTAGATTTATTTAATTAATATTTAAGTTAGGGGGGTTTTAGGGTTAGTGTTAGACTTAGGTTTAGGGGTTAATAATTTTATTACAGTGGCGGCGGTGTAGTGGGGGGCAGGATAGGGGTTAATAAATTTAATATAGGTTGCGGCGGGGTCCGGGAGCGGCGGTTTAGGGGTTAATACATATATTATAGTTGCGGCGGGGTCAGGGAGCGGCGGTTTAGGGGTTAATACATATATTATAGTTGCGGCGGGGTCAGGGAGCGGCGGTTTAGGGGTTAATACATATATTATAGTTGCGGCGGGGTCAGGGAGCGGCTGTTTAGGGGGTAATAACTTTTTTTACTTGCAGCGGTGTAGGGGGGACAGATTAGGGGTGTTTAGACTCGGGGTACATGTTAGGGTGTTAGGTGTAGACAGCTCCCATAGGAATCAATGGGATGTCAGGCAGCAGCGAACATGAACTTTCACTATGGTCAGACTCCCATTGATTCCTATGGGATCTGCCGCCTCCAGGGCGGCGGATTGAAAACCAGGTACGCTGGGCCGGAAAAGTGCCGAGCGTACCTGCTAGTTTTTTGATAACTAGTAAAAGTAGTCAGATTGTGCCGCACTCGTGTGCGGAACATCTGTAGTGACGTAAGCATCAATCTGTGTCGGACTGAGTCCGGCGGATCGAAGCTTACGTCACTAAATTCTACTTTTGCCGGTATCTAGGGCTTGATAACTAAGGCGAATCAGCCTCGCCACAAATACGCTGCGGAATTCAAGCGGATTTGAGGTTGACGGCTTGATAACTACCCCCCATTGTATTTTATTTTATTTTCTATAACAATAAAAGTTAAAAAAAAATAATAATAATAATAATAATGCATATGAATAAAGAAAGGATCCAAAAAAACGATTTGACATAACTAACAAAATTATCTAAAACTGCCGCCACCTACATCGCTGACACTAAATAGAGCTATTAACCCCTAACCCGCTGTTCCCACACATCGCCAACACTAACTAAACCTATTAACCCCTAAGCCACCATTCCCAAACATCGGCAACACTAACTAAACCTATTAAACCCTAAACCGCCGTTCCCAAACATAGCTAACACTAACTAAAACACTAAATAAACCCATTAACCCATGATCCGCTATTCCCAAACATCGCCAACACTAACTAAACCTATTAACCCCTAAACCACAGTTCCCTGACATCGCCGACACTAACTGCACCTTTTAACCCCTAAACCGCAGTTCCTCGACTTCGCCGACACTAAATAAACCTATTAACCCCTAAACCGCTGTTCCCAAACATCGGCAACACTAACTAAACTTATTAACCCCTAAACCGCCATTGCCCAACATCGCCAAACACTAACTAAAACACTAACAAAACCTATTAACCCCTAAAACAACCGTTCCCAAACATTGCCAACACTAACTAAATCTTTTAACCCCTAAAACGCTGTTCCCAAACATCGCCAACACTAACTAAACCTATTAACCACTAAACCGGCGGCCCCCACATCGCAGCAACCTAAATTAAACTATTAACCCCTAAACCTAACACCCCCTAACTTTAACATAATTAAAATAGACCTAAATTAAAGTTACAATTATTAACTAACTACCTATTTAAAAATAAATACAAACTTACCTGAGAAATAAAAATAAAACCTAAGCTAGCTACAATATAACTATTAACTAACTACCTAGTTAAAATAAATACAAACTTACCTGTGAAATAAAAGTAAAACCTAAGCTTAAACTAATAAATGCTAACTTTACTAAAAATAAAAAAACCTAATCTATAATAAACTACAAAGGGCCTTCTCTAGGGCATTGCCCTAAAGTTAAAAGCTCTTTTGCAAAAAAATAAAAACAAACCCCCCTAACATTACAAACCCCCACCCCCCAAACCCAAAAAATAAACCTAATCTACCCATTGCCCCGAAACGGGCATTTGTATGGGCATTCAGCTCTTTTTCGGACCATTAAAAAATTCCCATTACAAAAAAATAAAAATCGAAATTATCATAAAATAATAAAAATTATTTCTATTCTAATACCCTGTTTAAAAAAAGAAAAAAAAAAAAACCTAATCTATAATAAACTACCAAGGGCCCTTAATATTTAACAGCTCTTTTGCTAAAAATTTTTACAATAAACACCCCCTAACATTACAAACCCCCACCCCCCAACCCGGAAAATAAAAAAAAAAAAACACCCCAAAAATAGAAAAAAAAATACCTAACACTAACTCCAAAATCAGTACTCACAGTTGGACCTCTGCGCATCGACCGCTCCTCCTCCACAGGGATGGAGAAGATGCCAGTCCCGCGATGGATGAAGATGGAGCCGCCTGGATGAAGATGCTTCGCCGATAGGATGAAGATCGTTCGCCGGACTTCAGCAACTGTGAGTACTGATTTTGGGGTTAGTGTTAGGTGTATTTTTTCGTTTTTTTAGTGGGCCGAAAAAGAGCTGAATGCCCTTTTAAGGGCAATGCCCATACAAATACCCTTTTCAGGGCAATGGGTAGATTAGTTTTTTTTTTAGTTAGGTTTTTTTATTTTGTGGGTTTGGGGTGCTGGGGGATTGTAATGTTAGGGGTGTTTGTTTTTATTTGTTTGCAAAAGAGCTGTTAGCTTTAGGGCAATGCCCTACAAAAGACCCTTTTAAGGGCCCTTGGTAGTTTATTATAGATTAGGGGTTTAGTTAGTGTTTGCGATGTTTGAGAACAGCGGTTTAGGGGTTAATAGGTTTAGTTAGTGTTGGCAATGTCGGGGAACTGCGTTTTAGGGGTTAATAAGTTTAGTTAGTGTCGACGGTGTTGGGGAACTGCGGTTTAGGGGTTAATAGGTTTAGTTAGTGTTGGTGATGTCAGGAAACTGCGGTTTAGAAAGAACAATAAAAAATTCCGAATATGAACAATGTATCCGAAAATTTGGAAACTGATTTATTCATTTTTGGAATTTTTCTGGATTTTAGTTATGGTGCCGATTCTGAAATTCGAATGCATTCGAATATCCGAATCGGCCAAAACGAAAATGTCTACAAACAAGCTGCCTTCTACTACAGCCCAATTTTTAATTTTTTACTCATCAGTCTAGAGCACCTGCTGCCATTTTTTTGTACCCCATTTCCTGTGTGTTCATGCAAAGTTGAGTAACTTGGCCTTGTTACCACTTTAGAGGTATGGCTTTTTTTCCCAAGTCTTCCATGAAGACCACTTCTGACTAGACTTCTCTGGATAGTAGATGGGTGTACCAGGGGGATTGGTTTCTGCCAATTCTGAGCTGATGGCTTTGCTGGACATCTTCAGATTGCAAATGGAAGTAAGCATAATGTGTCTTTTATCTGCCGCACTAAGTCTCCTTGGCCAACCACTATTTCTATGATCCTCAGCTTTGCCCATTTCTTGGTACTTCTTCAGAAGAGCTTTGACAGCACATCTGGAAAACCCTCAAATACTAAAAATATTCTAGCGCTAACAGAAGCAAAATACCTCTTGTATATAGACACTCAGAAAAGAATCCGTTGCAGCTTTAAATTCACAGCTGGTATCCAGCGCAGCTCTGATACGGTATATGTTGACTGATGTAACATTTGCATGTCACTGTTTATGTATTGATCCCCAAGTACGTGTACTACCCAGGTATAGAAGGGAGGGAGTCCTATGGATAGAAGAGGTGTTGTGTACTCAGTTTCATCTCTCGTTTATTCTATTGCTGTATCGTTATCACTAATCTATGCTTAGTCTATCCTGCGCATTAGACCACAGATTGAAAGCTTAGATTCCCGTTATTATCTCCTGGCTTCACCTCCATGGTGTGTTCTGGGGGTCCAGGTTTCAGATGGGGTGTAGCTGACTTTATCTGTGTCCTTTATTATGTCAGCTGTATTCTGCAGCTCTCTGTGCACTCTCATTATTTGGTGCTAATATTGTCAGTGACCGGCACCGGGTTTTGTGCATAGACTTTCTTATTAGTTTATGCATTTTGGAATGTTTGCTTTATTTTGTACATTCTATGTATTGTTTGCTTGTGGTTCTGATATCAGTTTTCAGGTGTTGCAGCATCTAATTCACACATGATGTGGATATTATACCTAGTCTGTCCCTTATATAAATAATGAGCCATACACACGCACAACATGCAAGTCCTGGGGTGAACATTTTCTAAACAAAAGACAAATTATACCCTGACCAAAAAATATCATGGTTGAAAAAAAGGAGGAAATGTGCTCAATCCCCTAGGACTGTTCTATTTACATAGCCAGGAGTCTATACAGTTCATAGTGGTGAGCAGGTTTTACAGTAAATGTTTCAATTGTAAATAGACTTTAAACATCCGGATAAATAAAACTGATGTAGCTACATATCTTGTAGTAAAAATGTCTAATAAAGACAATGTTGTACTTTCTGCTAATAAAATACAATCATATACAGTCTAAATACAAAACAAATCTAAACATAAAGGAGAAGTAAAATCGTTACAACTCATCTGATAGCCGTTATTACAAACTACGATGCCATTGATGATACGTACATACGTCTATAGTATACTGTATGTCAGTCAGATATACACGACATATCAAGCCCTAATGATTCGCACATAAAAATAATAAATAAATTCTGCTTATCTACTGGGGTTAAAAAATAGCAAAAAGATTGAAATAAGAGCCTGAATAAAAATGTTTTCGTGAGTAAAATAGAGCATAACATATTAAACAACTTCCTATTTACTTTTATTATAAAATTTTCTTCGTTTTCATGTCATCCTTTGTTGAAAAGCATGAAGGTAAGCTCAGGAGTGTGCACGTGTCTGCAGCAGTTTTGAAAGAATGTTATACATTAACAAGAGCACTAGATGGCAGCCCTATTTCCTGTCATGTAGTGCTTCAGGCATGTGCACGCTACCTTTCTAGATATCTCTTCAACCAAGAATAAAAGAAATACACTGGAAACGTTTTAAAAATTGTATTCTCTATCTGAGGTCTGTGGGGTTTCATGTCCCTTTAAGCCCCTTAAAATGTATGGAATGGAGATGGAATATTTAAAATGGCTGTTAGGGGACACAAATCTATAATATTAATTGTAAGACGTTTAGGAAGAGAAACATTATGGCATTCCTTGTAATGTTTCGTACATATTCCAATAACCTTATTCTTATGTTTTGTTCTCCCAATGTAAATAACATATATACAACTTATGTGCTGCTGTTTAATCAACCTCATGAAACTTATGGCCTGACCCCAATTTATTGCACATGTTACAAATGTAATTTCCCTTCTATGGTGTCAACCAATTGCTATTTGGGTTTATTTTATTCACTGAACAGGGGAAACCCTTGAAAGTTCTGCCTGGGAGAGACCTAGCTGATGCAGTAGAACTACCTTGAGTCTTGCATGGTATATGATGTGTGACATGAAACTGTCTTCAGCAACCTAACTTGTTAGCAGAGTTTGGCTGTTCTAACCCAGTTTTATTCCTCCTAAACAGCTATTTCTGTTTCAGTTAATGATTGTGTTTCAACCTACATATAAAATGAATTATCATTAGCACCTGTTTAGTATAATTGTTTAATCATGCACCTAATTTGCCTACCAAATGCCTCAGTTTGAGCAAGTGTACCTTGAAGAATCAGTGCTGTTTTGAAGGCAAATGGTGGTCATACCAAATATTGAATGGATTAGATTTTTCTTCTGGTCACTCACTTTGCATTTTGTTAATTGATAAAAATTTACATTTTCCATCTTAATGGGAGTAGAGTCCACTGCTTCATTCATTACTTGTGAGAAATAAGAACCTGGCCACCAGGAGGAGGCAAAGACACCCCAGCCAAAGGCTTAAATACCTCTCCCACTTCCCTCATCCCCCAGTCATTCTTTGCCTTTCGTCACAGGAGGTTGGCAGAGAAGTGTCAGAAGATTTCGGAGTAGTCTCTTATGGAGGGTAGTACCCTTCGAAATGGGACTGGAGTTTTAAGTAATCTTGTCAGCCTCTCAGTGAGAGCATGGATGAAAGTTAGAGTCCGGAGATGTAGGGAGTGTCGTCTCTGCAAAACCATCCCGACTCATGTTAACAGCTCCTTGGCAATCAGCGTTGCAGAGTTTCGCTGCCTGCCTTTATTCACTCAAGTTCATGTCAGGAGCGATGCTACTAACCTGTCGCACTTGAAGGTCTGTGTTCCTGTTCCACGGCATAGATTCTGGTAAGATTGTTTCATTTATACACATATGATAATGCAAGAAGACAGGGTCACAGTGTGTCTCCTTTAATCTGTATAGAATCAAGGGTTAATATCCCTGGAAAGGGGATTATTGAACAGGGGGGGATTTATACACAATATCTTTATTGTGTTAATGCTACGTCATGTGTAAGATGAGGCTCTAGCAATGTGTGAACAGTCAAGTGAAGATCGGCGCAGCATTTTTTGGGGCATTTTCTCTATAGTGCAGGTGCGGTCCTGCATGGCACTCCATGTGACCGGTTGTGGCCTCTTCAACTTCCTCTTTCCTGATCCGCATTTGCGGGAGATGTAACGAGTTTCTCCGTGGTCCGGGTCATAGGAGGTGGTGAGTGCCCCGGCCATGTGTATAAAGTTGCCATTCAATCTATCTCAGTCCGTATTAAAGGCGCAAGCTATGGAGGACTCTGATATGTTAGAGGATACTCCCTCTTTAATTAAATCTAATATCTGTGTTTATTGTGAGGAGGTACAGCTTGATCCACCTGCTCAACTGTGTTCACCATGCTTTGAGAATTGCAATATCTAAAAAGAATAAGATATTTAGTACTGAGCCGTCCACCTCTGAGGGTTTTCCGTCCCGCGAGGTGCGTTCCCAACATTCATCTCCGATTACACATGTAGCTCCCCAAGGCCCTACTAATCCTCCCGTGGGAGGGGCCTCGTGGCCGCCAGATTTCGCTGCCTGCAAGAGGCGGTTTCTGCGGCCTTCCATGCCCTACCACGCCCTGCGAAGCACAAGCGAATGGAAAGACATAGCCTTCTGTCCCAGGGGTCATCTACTCCGTTGAATGTTTATCTGATGAGGAGGATGCCTCCGATGAGGAGGAGGGCAATCTCTCTGGGACGGAATCTGCGTCTTCTAGACCTCTGGCTATGGAGGAGCCAGATTTTAAGTTTAAGATAGAGCATTTGCGCTTTTTACTGAAAGAAGTGCTTGCTACGTTGGAGGTTCCAGGAAAAATCTTCGATGCCTAAGCTAGATAGGGTTTACGAGGACAGGGTGGTGCCTCAGACCTTCCCAGTTCCCGTGAAGATGGCTACGATTATTAAGAATGAGTGGGAGAAACTGGGCTCGTCCTTTTCTCCCTCTACCTCTTTTAAAAAGCTGTTCCCCATTCCGGACTCTCAGCTTGAGCTATGGGGGACCATTCCTAAGGTGGATGGAGCTATCTACATGCTCGCTAATCGTATGACTATTCCCCTCGAGGATAGTTCGTCATTCAAAGAGCCCATGGATAAAAAGTTAGAATCCATGTTGAGAAAGATGTTCCAACTCACGGGGGGTTGTTTTCCAACCGGCAGGGGCGATCGCTGCAGTGGCTGGAGCGGCTACCTATTGGTGTGACGCACTGTCAGCTATGGTCCAGGTGGAGACTCCCCTAGAGGAGATACAGGAAAAGATTTAGGCCTTAAGGGTAGCTAATTCTTTTATCTGTGATGCAAACATGCAGGTTATTTGCCTGAATGCCAAGACATCAGGTTTCTCTGTTCTAGCCTGCAGGGATCTATGGTTAAAGTCATGGTCTGCTGACATGACTTCTAAGTCTAAATTACTATCCCTTCCGTTTTACGGGAAAGTTCTTTTCGGTCCAGGCCTGGACTCTATCATATCCACGGGCACGGAAGGCAAGGGTGCTTTCCTTCCGCAGGATAAGAAGAATAAGCCTAAGGGCTCTACTTTTCATCCATATCATTCAGACAAGTCTCAACGCCAGCAGCCTGCTGCGAAGACCGAGCAGTACAATGGATCTTGGAAGCCAGCTCAATCTTGGAACAAGTCCAAACAGAGCAAGAAGCCCGCCGAGACAAAGTCGGCATGAAGGGGCGGCCCCAACTATTAGGGTTAGGGTTGCAAGTCTATCAGGATGGGGAGCTGTTTGGGGTGCCAGACTCGAGAGGAGTTGACTCTACCAATAAATATTCTGGAACTTTGAGCAATATTCAATGCTCTGAGGGCTTGGCCCCACCTGGGGTCATCCCGATACATCAGATTCCAGTCGGACAACATTACCCCGTGGCTTACATAAACCATCATGGGGGAACGAGAAGCTCCCTAGCCATGAGGGAAGTATCTCATATTCTGAAATGGGCAAAGACTCCCAATTGTTTGCTCTCAGCGATCCACATTACAGGTGGGGACAACTGGGAAGCGGACTTTCTCAGCAGACAGTCGTTTCATCCGGGGGAATGGTCTCTCCATCCCGAGGTGTTTGTGGAGATCTGCAACAGATGGGGGATGCCGGAGATAGATCTCATGGCGTCCAGACTCAACTTCAAGCTACCCAGATACGGGTCGCGGTCCAGGGACCCACAGACAGAGCTGATAGATGCCTTAGCGGTGCCTTGGGAGTTAATCCTAATTTACATTTTTCCTCCGTTGCCACTTCCTTAAGTGGTGGCCTGCATCAAACAGGAGCAAGCTTCGACCATTCTGATTGCTCCATTGTGGCCACGGAGGACGTGGTGTGCGGATCTGGTGGGGATGTCATTGTCTACTCCATGGAGGTTACCCTGGAGCAGAGATCTGCTGGTTCAGGGTCCCTTTCTACAACAAAATCTCGAATCTGAGGCTGACTGCATGGAGATTGAATGCCTAATCTTGGCTAAGAGAGGTTTTTCTGAGAGAGTAATTGATACTCTCATCCAGGCAAGGAAGCCGGTCACTTGTCGAATCTATCATAAGGTGTGGATGACCTACTTATCCTGGTGCGAGGAACTTGGATATCCCTGGCACAAGGCTAGGGTAGCCAGGATTCTGGCCTTTCTCCAGGATGGTCTGGATAAGGGTCTTGCCGCCAGTTCCTTAGAGGGACAGATTTCGGCATTGCCGGTGCTGATACACAAGAAGCTAGTGGAGCTTCCTGATATCCAGTCCTTTGTTCAGGCTCTGTCTAAGATCAGACCTGTCTTTAGAAATTCTGCTCTTCCTTGGAGCTTAAACTTGGTTCTTAAGGTTTTGCAGAGGGCTCCGTTTGAGCCTATGCATGCGCTTGACATTAAGATTCTTTCCTGGAAGGTTCTATATCTTCTGGCTATTGCATCGGCTCGCAGGGTCTCAGAGTTAGCGGCCTTGCAATCTAAGCCCCTTACCTGATTTTTCACGCTGATAAGGCTGGGCTTCGCACTGGGTTTGGATTCCTAACGGATCGTAAAATCAGTCAGGAGATGCTAGTTCCTTCCTTGTGTTCTAACCCTTCTTCGTCTAAGGAAAGGTTACTGCATAACTTGGATGTGGTTCGAGCCTTGAAGTTTTATCTTCAGGCCATGAAAGATTTCAGACAGACTTTGTCCTTATTTGTGGTGTATTCAGGGAAGCGTAGGGGGCAGAAGTAGGGTTGCCACCCGCCCCGGTATCTCCGGGGCAGCCCCAGAATGAAGTGGTATGCCCCGGGTCCTGGAACTAACTGCTCATGTCCCGGCAGCTCTCCTGAACCCAGCGACCGCTGCATAGCACAGCAGAGTACCCTGAAAACGTTAACTGCTGGCCGGGTAAACTACTTAATGTTAGCAGGGAGGGTTGGACCATGGAGGAGTGGGAGGGGAATTGTGCCGTTTGTCAGCAGCCAAGCAGTCTTGTTAGTGTTGTCCATCTGAACTAAGAGGAGGTGGCGGTGGGTGTTCTTATAGGTGTGCGCGCGCAGCCAAGAGACTGCACGTGTCTAGTTCTCACAGTAGGTGCAGGTGCAAGTCAGCCAGGAAATCCATCTGTTACTAAGGTAGGTAATTTGTGAAGACTTTCTAATGCTGTTGAAGCAGTTTCTTGCATCCTTTCAGGGGGACAAAAGAGGCAGATGTGAGACTAGCTATTAACATCAAACTTTCTGCTGAGACAGAAAAATGTGTGGACTGGGCATTTATTTATTTTTATTTTTTTGGTTCCTGGGTTAGATTATTGCTGGGAATAATAAATGGCCCCACCCCAGCCTTCCTAATGCTGTTTTGCAGCTTCTAAGGTATTCCACTATGACAGTGTGTGTGTGTGTGTAATGTGTGTGACAGTGTTTGTGTGTGTGTAATGTGTGTGACAGTGTTTGTGTGTGTGTGACAGTGTTTGTGTGTGTCATGTGTGTGATAGTGTTTGTGTGTGTGTGTAATGTGTGTGATAGTTTGTATGTGTGTGTGTGACAGTGTTTGTGTGTGTGTTAAGTGTTTGACAGTGTTTGTGTGTGTGTGACAGTGTTTGTGTGTGTGTGACAGTGTTTGTGTGTCTGTGACAGTGTTTGTGTGTGTGTGACAGTGTTTGTGTGTGTGTGTAATGTGTGTGACAGTGTTTGTGTGTATGTGACAGTGTTTGTGTGTGTGTGTAATGTGTGTGAGAGTGTTTGTGTGTGTGTGTGTAATGTGTGTGACAGTGTTTGTGTGTATGTGACAGTGTTTGTGTGTGTGTGTAATGTGTGTGACAGTGTTTGTGTGTATGTGACAGTGTTTGTGTGTGTGTGTGTAATGTGTGTGAGAGTGTTTGTGTGTGTAATGTGTGTGACAGTGTTTGTGTGTATGTGACAGTGTTTGTGTGTGTGTGTGTGTGTGTGTGTGTAATGTGTGTGAGAGTGTTTGTGTGTGTGTGTGTAATGTGTGTGACAGTGTTTGTGTGTATGTGACAGTGTTTGTGTGTGTGTAATGTGTGTGACAGTGTTTGTGTGTATGTGACAGTGTTTGTGTGTGTGTGTGTAATGTGTGTGAGAGTGTTTGTGTGTGTGTGTAATGTGTGTGACAGTGTTTGTGTGTGTATGTGACAGTGTTTGTGTGTGTGTGTAATGTGTGTGACAGTGTTTGTGTGTATGTGACAGTGTTTGTGTGTGTGAGAGTGTTTGTGTGTGTGTGTAATGTGTGTGACAGTGTTTGTGTGTATGTGACAGTGTTTGTGTGTGTGTGTAATGTGTGTGACAGTGTTTGTGTGTATGTGACAGTGTTTGTGTGTGTGTGTGTGTAATGTGTGTGAGAGTGTTATAACACTCAATTCTTTAATGGCAAGCCATACATTTTTAAATATTATTTTTTATTCAGGTCGTGCAAAGCCCCACCCAAAACCACACCTATTTAAAAAGTGTCCAGGAATCGGCTGGACAAAAGGTGGCAACCCTAGGCAGAAGGCCTCTTCCACTTCTCTGTCTTTTTGGTTAAGGAGCGTTATCCGTTTGGCCTATGAGACAGCGGGACATAAGCCTCCTCAAAGGGTTACGGCTCACTCAACTAGAGCTGTGGCCTCTTCTTGGGCCTTTAAGAACGAGGCCTCTGTAGAGCAGATTTGTAGGGCAGCTTCTTGGTCCTCCTTACAAAGTTTTACAAATTTTATGTTTTTGCTCCGGCGGAAGCTGTGTTTGGGAGAAAGGTTCTGCAGGCTGTGGTGCCCTCAGTATAGGGTCCGCCTCCTTTTACCCTCCCGTTTTTTTGTTCATTCAGTGTCCTCTAGAGCTTGGGTTTCTACAAGTAATGAATTAAGCCGTGAGCTCTCCTCCTATTAAGATGGAAAACATAAATTATGCTTACCTGATAATTTCATTTCCATCTGTGGAAGGAGAGTCCACTGCTCCCGCACGTTTGTCCGGGGTGCGGACCTAAATTTAATATTATTCTTCTGGCAGCATTGCCAATCACAATCTGGAGGTGTTTAAGCCTTTGGCTGGGGTGTCTTTGCCTCCTCCTGGTGACCAGGTTCTTATTTCCCACAAGTAATGAATGCAGCTGTGGACTCTCCTCCCACAGAAGGAAATTAAATTATCAGGTAAGCATCATTTATGTTTCTATGTTTGAAAGCATTGTTACTTTTTCACACCTGTCTAAAACGTTTGCACAGCAGTATGTGTTTATGGATAGATAGATAGATAGATAGATAGATAGATAGATAGATAGATAGATAAATAGAGATAAAGAGCGATAGAGAGAGAGAGAGAGAGCGATGGATGGATAGATAAATAGATAGAGATATAGAGCGATAGAGAGATAGATAGATAGATAGATAGATAGACATATATATAATAGATAGATAGACATATATATAATAGATAGATAGACATATATATAATAGATAGATAGATGGATAGAGAGAGAGATAGATGGATAGATAGATAGAGAGAGAGAGAGATGGATAGATAGATAGATGGATAGATAGAGCAATGGATAGATAGAGACATAGATGATAGATAGAGAGATAGAGCGATAGACATATATATAATAGATAGAGAGAGAGATGGATAGATAGATAGAGAGATAGATAGATAGAGAGATAGAGCGATAGAGAGCGAGCGATAGATAGATGGATAGATAGAGACATAGATGATAGATAGATGGATAGATAGATAGAGAGATAGAGCGATAGACATATATATAATAGATAGATAGACGGATAGATAGAGAGATAGAGCGATAGACATATATATAATAGATACAGACATAGATGATAGATAGAGCGATAGATAGATGGATAGATAGATGGATGGATAGATAGATAGAGAGAGCGATAGACATATATATAATAGATAGATAGACGGATAGATAGATAGATAGAGAGAGCGATAGACATATATATAATAGATAGATAGACGGATAGATAGATAGATAGAGAGAGCGATAGACATATATATAATAGATAGATAGACAGATAGATAGATAGATAGAGCGATAGACATATATATAATAGATAGAGATGTATATACAAATGGTTTCTCATCATAATCATGTCTTCTGCTTGTCACAAAGGTGTGGGCTCTTTACTTGCAAGGTTCCAACTCTCAGAGGGCCCAAATAACCCAGCACCCCTTGCTGTACAGTTCACCAGCGAAGGAACAACCCTGTCTGGGTGCGACATTGAACTTGTAGGAGGAGGCTACAGATTGTCGCTCGTTAAAAAGCGGTTTGCAGCAGGTATGGATACGGACAAGGCAATGACATATTGATTTGCTTCATTTTGTTCATGTTTTGAAAAAGTAAATTCTAAATTGCAGCAAACAATCACCTAGATTACGAGTTTTGCGCTAAACAGGTCGCAAAACTAACGCCAAAAAAGTTGCATTATTTCACTTTCCATAGCGCTGCCATTAACACCTGAAGTGCGGAATGAAAAATCTCCGTAACGAGGGGGGCGGAGCCAACTGCCAACACAGCCAGACGTGTGTATGGGGAGCTCCCGGCTTTAAACCCTAATATAGGGGTCTATTTGATAAATATTAGCTATCCATCGCTATAGATGCTCACAAGATCCTAAATTATACCTAGGAACATTGAAGGGGACGAAAAATCTACCTTACTATCGCTCTACCTACAGTCAGTAACGCCACGTGTGTCAGCAAAATGGAGATCTCTTATTTTACAGTGCTGGAGTTGCTGATAGGATTCGAGGAGGCTATGCAGGATGGATTTGACAGCTTGATGTTGTGTTCGAGATATGACCATGCGAGAAGAGCTTAGTCCCACAGAGGGGCCCAAGGATGCAGCCCACCTCGCACGACAGAGCCTTTCACCGTGTCGGGCTCTCCCACTAAGCAAGACCAGCTGTAGTACAGTCTACTTACCATAACCGCGCATTCCAGAAAAACATCCCTGCTCATTACCAGTGAGCTCTCCGGAGATTGTGGCCGGCCATCCGGAATGAAATATAAACCATCAGAGAAAAAGTCACATGGTGGATCCCCCATCTGTGTGGCTTTGCACGGTTGTAGCCCAACTAGGAGTGTATGCAGCCCAGACTTCATCTGATTCAGCTATCAGTTTGCTGCCATCATGCAAAGCCCAGTCGGTTCTAGCACAGGTGCTGAATTCTCTGAACTCCCCAGTCGCTGCTCAATACATAAGATTTTGTGTGCTCCAGAGGAGTTTGGAACAAATATTCATCTTCAGGGTGAGACTTTTCTGGGCCGTGGGGATCGGATGAAACAGCATGACATCCCGCAGTGAGCCGGGGACATACACCCAGTATAATGAAGACTTCAGGCTACCAAATTTCATTTTACAGACGTTTATCAACTATATTATTGATATGTCAGTCTCCCATGATAACTATTCTGTTTGATATATAAGACTCTGACATTTTTATTGTTTGATATTTGTCCTAAATGTCTCCAGGGTTCTCCTTACTACCTTTTGTAGTCATCTGAATTTACATAATATATGTTACCCTTCAGCAATATTCAGAGGTCTATATTAAACAGGAGTGTTACAGTTACTATCTATTTCAGTTATTTATCCCCCTAATTTGTACAGCTTCACTCCAGTAGTTAACACTCAATTACTCTCTATAAAGCTGGGTTCAATTAAGACATATAACAATCTGATTGAAATCTCCTTTAAGACTAAAGCACATTCATTTTTATACTGAGTAGAGGGAATTAACAGAGGAGGCTAATTTTTGATCATATATATCTAACCCCATACTATAGCATTTTTAAGATCATTCAGGTTAAAGGGGGAACGCCCTTTACCAAACTCCACACCTAATAGGATGCCTAACAGCTAAATTCCTAGTGTCTGGATCTGATTTACTTTATTTGCTGTAAACGAAGTTTTGTTTAAGTTTTTAGTTCTAAGTCGTACGCCTCGCACATAAGTAAGGAATCGACTTCTGAGGATGGCTATATAGAAATACCTAATGTAAAGTTTACATCCTGTTGCCAGCATTCTCTTTTACCACATATCTAAACTATAGTACCAGATTAGTTTAACAGCTCTTACTATCTGTATACAACTATAGTACCAGATTAGTTTAACAGCTCTTACTATCTGTATACAACTATAGTATCAGATTAGTTTAACAGCTCTTACTATCTGTATACAACTATAGTACCAGATTAGTTTAACAGCTCTTACTATCTGTATACAACTATAGTACCAGATTAGTTTAACAGCTCTTACTATCTGTATACAACTATAGTACCAGATTAGTTTAACAGCTCTTACTATCTGTATACAACTACGCCTCTCTCCCAAGTTTGTTATTATTGTACTGTTTATAGCTGAAATGTGAAAACCTTATGAAAAAGCATTCCTAAGCATATCCTGTTGAAAATGGGCAGATTAGTTAGTATGAACATCCGTATTATAGATAGGGATCTATCACTAGCTTGTATAACACCCATACCATAGCAAGGCCTTTATATACATGATACGATATGTTAGACATAGTATAAATTATGTGAAATTTTACAATGAAATCCTACATGTTAAGGCTTTCTATTTGATATCAGGCCTACCAAGAAACCACTACAGGCGCTCTACTTTAATTAACTATATAGGTTTTTACTCTAGGCACGCTTTATTTTCGTCTTACGGGATGACCCCAGTTGAATCACTCAGAGATACATAGATCTCATGTTCTAGCCTCTAATTGAAAGTAGTCATGTGTGACCCCCCTCATGACCCAAATACTACTTATTGGCCCCATAGCCATAAAGACTTGCCGGTGTCCCTAGTAAGTTGAATTCTTACCCCAGATTTAAAATCTTAATATCTTATATTTGACTGCACAGAATGGGGCCTATTTATCATATGTCTGTTGGACCTGATCCGACTCTGCGGATCAGGTCCGACAGACTTCGCTGAATGCGGAGAGCAATACGCTCTCCGTATTCAGCATTGCACCAGCAGCTCTTGTGAGCTGCTGGTGCAACGTCGCCCCCTCGATCGGGTTGATTTCCGGCGATAGGGTTGATTTCATCAGATTTTCATCAGAGCAGGCGGACAGGGTTATGGAGTAGCGGTCTTTAGACCGCTGCTCCATAACTTGTGTTTCTGGCGAGACTGAAGACTCGCCAGAAACACGGGCATTCAAGCTCTGTTCAGAGCTTGATAAATAGGCCCCATTGCCTGGCTCCTATGGCTCCCACTGAACCTCAGTAAATGTCCTTACTATGGCTTATACGGATATAATTTTTGCAGCCATCTCTTCCCATATTGTAATCTGATAGCCCTATCACTATCTTCGGTAACTACTTGGAAGCGGCAGTAAATACCTCCGACCCCCCCCTATACTTAAGCGGTGCTAAATATTATACAGTATAGCATTTTACTATAACATTATACTTGAGTGGCCAGAAATGTGGTCACCAACTTATAATTTATTTCTTAAATGCTAATTTATACTATATACCATCACTATCACAGTAGCCATCTTTATCTATACTACATGTACCTGAGCGGTGCTTACCCGCTGAGAAATACTCTTTTGATCAGGGCTCATATGTGATCAGCAAAATGACTATTATATCTTTTGATAAAGGACCAGCTGAATAGTCATCAACATAAGATATTATTATTGTAAAATGAGGTTTGTTTAGCCTATCGTATGTCATTTGATGTTTTTCTATGTTCTTTTTTTTTTTTTTTACTCAAAATGTTCTTTCTTCTACAAGATACGACAAGTCCACGGATTTCATCCTTATTATCCTCCTGCTAACAGGAAGTGGCAAAGAGCACCACAGCAGAGCTGTATATATAGCTCCTCCCTTCCCCTCCTCCCCCAGTCATTCTCTTTGCCTGTGTTATACTAGGAAGAGGTAAAGTGAGGTGTTAGTTTTAGTTTCTTCAATCAAGAAGTTTTTTATTTTTAAATGGTACCGGTGAGTACTATTTTCCTCAGGGGGATATGAAAGAAGATTTCTTCCCTGAGGTTTATGATCTTAGCAGATGTAACTAAGATCCACGTTGGTTCCCACAGAGCTTCTGAAGGTAATACAAGAGACATCTTCAGTGTGGAGAACGGTTTCAGCATTGAGGTATGTGCAGTCCTTTATTTCTGAGGAGACTTGGTATATCAGATCTGGTTGGCATTTATTTCCCTGCAAGGGAAGGGGTAAGCAGTAGACCTGTTAAACAAAGGGGTGTTACTGGGAGACCTATGTTTAATTTTTTCTGTTTACATATTGGGCAATCATTTTGGGCAATCATTATAATGGGCTTTGGCATTATATGAGACACTGGGAGAGGCAGGAATTGTTTAACGGTTTTTGTTGTTGCACTAAATAACCGGTTTGTCAATACTGGTGTGTTTTTTGGGGTTAAAATGTTCCACTTGGTTTTTGCTTAAAACCGCTTCACCATGCGGTTGTTTTAGGCCTACTCGATCATCGGCCATGATGGGCGGGGCTTAATTTTGCGCGCTCAGATGCGCACTTTCCTCTGGCTGAGAAGCAGCAAGCATTAACTCTGGTTGATCCTAGACAGTGGTTCTCTTATCCGGATCATTGGCGAGTCATTTTGAAGTACCCTAGTGGCAGGTAGGTGCCACAGCAGAGGTGCAGGGGGTATTTTTTGTAAAATTTGACATTTTTGTGATTTAAGTTCCTTTTAGCGGTTAATTTCTCCCCTTACTCTTTGGCTGCAATAATGTTTGGAGCCATTAATGAGCTACAGTTAATTTTTAGAGCAAATTAACGTTTTTGAAGCAGTTTTGAACAATTGTGTGCTTTTTTATTTCTTAAAGGCGCAGTACACGTTTCTCAAAATTTGTTTAAAGCAATAAATAAAGTGTTTAACGACTATTGTGGTTATTACTAGTCTGTTCAACATGTCTGACATTGAGGAATCTCATTGTTCTATGTGTTTAGAAGCTATTGTGGAACCCCCTCTTACATTGTGTACCTCTTGTACTGAAAGGGCCTTACATTGTAAAAAGCATTTTTTAGGTCAAGAAAGTGTGCCTAAGGATGATTCTCAGTAGAGTCTCTGAAGGTTGAGACTCCATTAGATGACATTTTGTATAGAATTAAGGCTCTCAAGCTAGCTAATTCTTTTATTACTGATGCCGCTTTTCAAATTGCTAAATTATCGGCGAAAAATGCAGGATTTGCAATTCTAGAGCGTTATGGCTCAAATCTTGGTCTGCTGATGTGTCATCAAAAACTAAGCTTTCTCCAACATAGGTGTGTCCGGTCCACGGCGTCATCCTTACTTGTGGGATATTCTCTTCCCCAACAGGAAATGGCAAAGAGCCCAGCAAAGCTGGTCACATGATCCCTCCTAGGCTCCGCCTACCCCAGTCATTCTCTTTGCCGTTGTACAGGCAACATCTCCACGGAGATGGCTTAGAGTTTTTTTAGTGTTTAACTGAAGGGCTTTTTAAGACTGTAGACATTTTCTGGGCTAAATCGATTCATATAATAAACATATTTAGCCTTGAGGAATCATTTTAATCTGGGTATTTTGTAAAATAATATCGGCAGGCACTGTTTGGGACACCTTATTCTCTAGGGGCTTTCCCTTATCATAGGCAGAGTCTCATTTTCGCGCCGGTATTGCGCACTTGTTTTTGAGAAGCATGACATGCAGTCGCATGTGTGAGGAGCTCTGATACATAGAAAAGACTTTCTGAAGGCGTCATTTGGTATCGTATTCCCCTTTGGGCTTGGTTGGGTCTCAGCAAAGCAGATACCAGGGACTGTAAAGGGGTTAAAGATAAAAACGGCTCCGGTTCCGTTATTTTAAGGGTTAAAGCTTCCAAATTTGGTGTGCAATACTTTTAAGGCTTTAAGACACTGTGGTGAAATTTTGGTGAATTTTGAACAATTCCTTCATACTTTTTCGCAATTGCAGTAATAAAGTGTGTTCAGTTTAAAATTTAAAGTGACAGTAACGGTTTTATTTTAAAACGTTTTTTGTACTTTGTTATCAAGTTTATGCCTGTTTAACATGTCTGAACTACCAGATAGACTGTGTTCTGAATGTGGGGAAGCCAAGGTTCCTTCTCATTTAAATAGATGTGATTTATGTGACACTAAATTTAGAGAAAATGATGCCCAAGATGATTCCTCAAGTGAGGGGAGTAAGCATGGTACTGCATCATCCCCTCCTTCGTCTACACCAGTCTTGCCCACTCAGGAGGCCCCTAGTACATCTAGCGCGCCAATACTCCTTACTATGCAACAATTAACGGCTGTAATGGATAATTCTATCAAAAACATTTCAGCCAAAATGCCCACTTATCAGCGTAAGCGCGACTGCTCTGTTTTAGATAATACTGAAGAGCATGAGGACGCTGATGATATTGTTTCTGAAGGGCCCCTACACCAGTCTGAGGGGGCCAGGGAGGTTTTGTCTGAGGGAGAAATTTCAGATTCAGGGAAAATTTCTCAACAAGCTGAACCTGATGTGATTACATTTAAATTTAAGTTGGAACATCTCCGCGCTCTGCTTAAGGAGGTGTTATCCACTCTGGATGATTGTGAGAATTTGATCATCCCAGAGAAACTATGTAAAATGGACAAGTTCCTAGAGGTCCCGGGGCCCCCAGAAGCTTTTCCTTTACCCAAGCGGGTGGCGGACATTGTAAATAAAGAATGGGAAAGGCCCGGTATACCTTTCGTCCCTCCCCCCATATTTAAAAAATTGTTTCCTATGGTCGACCCCAGAAAGGACTTATGGCAGACAGTCCCCAAGGTCGAGGGGGCGGTTTCTACTTTAAACAAACGCACCACTATACCCATAGAAGATAGTTGTGCTTTCAAAGATCCTATGGATAAAAAATTAGAAGGTTTGCTTAAAAAGATGTTTGTTCAGCAAGGTTACCTTCTACAACCAATTTCATGCATTGTCCCTGTCACTACAGCCGCGTGTTTCTGGTTCGATGAGCTAGAAAAGGCGATCACTAGTGATTCTCCTCCTTATGAGGAGATTATGGACAGAATCCGTGCTCTCAAATTGGCTAATTCTTTCACCCTAGACGCCACTTTGCAATTGGCTAGGTTAGCGGCGAAAAATTCTGGGTTTGCTATTGTGGCGCGCAGAGCGCTTTGGTTGAAATCTTGGTCAGCGGATGCGTCTTCCAAGAACAAATTGCTTAACATTCCTTTCAAGGGGAAAACGCTGTTTGGCCCTGACTTGAAAGAGATTATCTCTGATATCACTGGGGGCAAGGGCCACGCCCTTCCTCAGGATAGGTCTTTCAAGGCCAAAAATAAACCTAATTTTCGTCCCTTTCGTAGAAATGGACCAGCCCCAAGTGCTACGTCCTCTAAGCAAGAGGGTAATACTTCTCAAGCCAAGCCAGCCTGGAGACCAATGCAAGGCTGGAACAAGGGAAAGCAGGCCAAGAAACCTGCCACTGCTACCAAGACAGCATGAACTGTTGGCCCCCGATCCGGGACCGGATCTGGTGGGGGGCAGACTCTCTCTCTTCGCTCAGGCTTGGGCAAGAGATGTTCTGGATCCTTGGGCACTAGAAATAGTCTCCCAAGGTTATCTTCTGGAATTCAAAGGGCTTCCCCCAAGGGGGAGGTTCCACAGGTCTCAATTGTCTTCAGACCACATAAAAAAACAGGCATTCTTACATTGTGTAGAAGACCTGTTAAAAATGGGAGTGATTCATCCTGTTCCATTAGGGGAACAAGGGATGGGGTTCTACTCCAATCTGTTCGTAGTTCCCAAAAAAGAGGGAACGTTCAGACCAATCTTAGATCTCAAGATCCTAAACAAGTTTCTCAAGGTTCCATCGTTCAAAATGGAAACCATTCGAACAATTCTTCCTTCCATCCAGGAAGGTCAATTCATGACCACGGTGGATTTAAAGGATGCGTATCTACATATTCCTATCCACAAGGAACATCATCGGTTCCTAAGGTTCGCATTCCTGGACAAGCATTACCAGTTTGTGGCACTTCCTTTCGGATTAGCCACTGCTCCAAGGATTTTCACAAAGGTACTAGGGTCCCTTCTAGCGGTGCTAAGACCAAGGGGCATTGCAGTAGTACCTTACTTGGACGACATTCTGATTCAAGCGTCGTCCCTTCCTCAAGCAAAGGCTCACACGGACATAGTCCTGGCCTTTCTCAGATCTCACGGATGGAAAGTGAACGTAGAAAAGAGTTCTCTATCTCCGTCAACAAGGGTTCCCTTCTTGGGAACAATAATAGACTCCTTAGAAATGAGGATTTTTCTGACAGAGGCCAGAAAAACAAAACTTCTAAACTCTTGTCAAATACTTCATTCCGTTCCTCTTCCTTCCATAGCGCAGTGCATGGAAGTAATAGGTTTGATGGTAGCGGCAATGGACATAGTTCCTTTTGCGCGCATTCATCTAAGACCATTACAACTGTGCATGCTCAGTCAGTGGAATGGGGACTATACAGACTTGTCTCCGACGATACAAGTAAATCAGAGGACCAGAGATTCGCTCCGTTGGTGGCTGTCCCTGGACAACCTGTCACAAGGGATGAACTTCCGCAGGCCAGAGTGGGTCATTGTCACGACCGACGCCAGTCTGATGGGCTGGGGCGCGGTCTGGGGACCCCTGAAAGCTCAGGGTCTTTGGTCTCGGGAAGAATCTCTTCTACCGATAAATATTCTGGAACTGAGAGCGATACTCAATGCTCTCAAGGCTTGGCCTCAGCTAGCAAAGGCCAAGTTCATACGGTTTCATCCAGACAACATGACGACTGTTGCGTACATCAACCATCAGGGGGGAACAAGGAGTTCCCTGGCGATGGAAGAAGTGACCAAAATCATTCAATGGGCGGAGACTCACTCCTGCCACCTGTCTGCAATCCACATCCCAGGAGTGGAAAATTGGGAAGCGGATTTTCTGAGTCGTCAGACATTACATCCGGGGGAGTGGGAACTCCATCCGGAAATCTTTGCCCAAATTACTCAACTGTGGGGCATTCCAGACATGGATCTGATGGCCTCCCGTCAGAACTTCAAGGTTCCTTGCTACGGGTCCAGATCCAGGGATCCCAAGGCGACTCTAGTAGATGCACTAGTAGCACCTTGGACCTTCAAACTAGCTTATGTATTCCCGCCGTTTCCTCTCATCCCCAGGCTGGTAGCCAGGATCAATCAGGAGAGGGCATCGGTGATCTTGATAGCTCCTGCGTGGCCACGCAGGACTTGGTATGCAGATCTGGTGAATATGTCATCGGCTCCACCATGGAAGCTACCTTTGAGACGAGACCTTCTTGTTCAAGGTCCGTTCGAACATCCGAATCTGGTCTCACTCCAACTGACTGCTTGGAGATTGAACGCTTGATCTTATCAAAGCGAGGGTTCTCAGATTCTGTTATTGATACTCTTGTTCAGGCCAGAAAGCCTGTAACCAGAAAAATTTACCACAAAATATGGAAAAAATATATCTGTTGGTGTGAATCTAAAGGATTCCCTTGGGACAAGGTAAAAATTTCTAAGATTCTATCCTTTCTTCAAGAAGGATTGGAGAAAGGATTATCTGCAAGTTCCTTGAAGGGACAGATTTCTGCCTTGTCTGTGTTACTTCACAAAAAGTTGGCAGCTGTGCCAGATGTTCAAGCCTTTGTTCAGGCTCTGGTTAGAATCAAGCCTGTTTACAAACCTTTGACTCCTCCTTGGAGTCTCAACTTAGTTCTTTCAGAATTATCTGCTCTGCAGTGTTCTCCTCCTTATCTGGTGTTCCATGCAGATAAGGTGGTTTTACGTACTAAACCTGGTTTTCTTCCGAAAGTTGTTTCTAACAAAAACATTAACCAGGAGATAGTCGTGCCTTCTTTGTGTCCGAATCCAGTTTCAAAGAAGGAACGTTTGTTGCACAATTTGGATGTTGTTCGCGCTCTAAAATTCTATTTAGATGCTACAAAGGATTTTAGACAAACATCTTCCTTGTTTGTTGTTTACTCTGGTAAAAGGAGAGGTCAAAAAGCAACTTCTACCTCTCTCTCTTTTTGGATTAAAAGCATCATCAGATTGGCTTATGAGACTGCCGGACGGCAGCCTCCTGAAAGAATCACAGCTCATTCCACTAGGGCTGTGGCTTCCACATGGGCCTTCAAGAACGAGGCTTCTGTTGATCAGATATGTCGGGCAGCGACTTGGTCTTCACTGCACACTTTTACCAAATTTTACAAGTTTGATACTTTTGCTTCTTCTGAGGCTATTTTTGGGAGAAAGGTTTTGCAAGCCGTGGTGCCTTCCATTTAGGTGACCTGATTTGCTCCCTCCCTTCATCCGTGTCCTAAAGCTTTGGTATTGGTTCCCACAAGTAAGGATGACGCCGTGGACCGGACACACCTATGTTGGAGAAAACAGAATTTATGTTTACCTGATAAATTACTTTCTCCAACGGTGTGTCCGGTCCACGGCCCGCCCTGGTTTTTTAATCAGGTCTGATAATTTATTTTCTTTAACTACAGTCACCACGGTATCATATGGTTTCTCCTATGCAAATATTCCTCCTTTACGTCGGTCGAATGACTGGGGTAGGCGGAGCCTAGGAGGGATCATGTGACCAGCTTTGCTGGGCTCTTTGCCATTTCCTGTTGGGGAAGAGAATATCCCACAAGTAAGGATGACGCCGTGGACCGGACACACCGTTGGAGAAAGTAATTTATCAGGTAAACATAAATTCTGTTTTTAGCTATTCCCTTTAAAGGTAAGACCCTTTTCGGGCCTGAATTGAAGGAAATAATTTCTGACATTACTGGAGGTAAAGGCCATGCCCTACCCCAGGATAAGTCTGTTAAGATGAGGGGTAAACAAAATAATTTTCGTTCCTTTCGAAATTTTAGGAGGACCCTCTGCTTCCTCTTCCTCCACAAAGCAGGAAGGGAATTTTGCTCAATCTAAGTCAGTCTGGAGACCCAATCAGGCTTGGAATAAAGGTAAACAATCCAAGAAGCCTGCTGCTGCTACAAAGACCGGACCGGATCTAGTAACATAGTAACATAGTAGATAAGGTTGAAAAAAGACTGAAGTCCATCGAGTTCAACCTATACAAATCTAAAATACTTACAAAAAGCTCCAGTTAAGCTTAAATAACCCCATTAAAATGTGACCCATTTAATACTAGCAATCATATCCATGAATTTTGTTTATATACAGAAATTTATCCAGACTATTTTTAAATGTATCTATGGTATTGGCATTCACTACCTCCTTTGGTAATGAGTTACACAATTTTATTGCTCTTACAGTGAAAAAACGTTTCCGTTGCAGGAGATTAAATCTCCTTTCCTCCAACCTTAAATTATGACCTCTTGTCAGAACCAATTTTCTTGGAATAAAAAGAGCTTCTGCCATCTCTGTATATGGGCCTTGAATATATTTATATAAAGTAATCATGTCACCTCTCAAGCGCCTTTTTTCTAAAGAGAACAGACCCAGTTTGGCTAGCCTCTCCTCATAGGTTAATTTCTCCAATCCCCTTATTAGCTTTGTGGCCCTTCTCTGAACTTTTTCTAGTTCTGCAATATCTTTTTTAGCAATCGGTCCCCAGAACTGCACTCCAAACTCAAGGTGAGGTCTTACCAGGGCTTTATATAATGACAGAATTATGCTTTCCTCCCTTGAATCAATGCCTCTTTTAATACATGCTAGTATCTTATTAGCCTTTGAAGCCGCTGCCCTGCATTGTGCACTCATCTTTAGCTTGTTATCTATTACTACTCCCAAATCCCTTTCCTCCTGTGTTTGGCTAAGTCTTTTCCCATTTAAAAAATACATAGCCTGCTTATTTTTACTTCCAAAATGTAGAACCTTACATTTTTCCGTATTAAATCTCATTTTCCATTCACTTGCCCATAGTTCTAATTTTAGCAAATCCCTTTGCAAAGAGAGTTCATCCTGCTCTGACCTAATGACCTTACTTAACTTAGTATCATCTGCAAAAATAGAGATGTCACTATTTAATCCTTGCTCCAAGTCATTTATAAAAATATTAAAAAGAACAGGGCCCAGTACTGATCCCTGGGGGACGCCACTGATTACCTTTGTCCAATCTGAGTATGATCCATTTACTGCTACTCGTTGCTCCCTATCTTTTACCCAGTTATTTATCCATGAGCTAACATTTTCAGCTATTCCCAGTCCCTTAATTTTGTGCATTAATCTCTCATGTGGCACTGTATCAAATGCCTTTGCAAAATCTAAGTATATCACATCAACTGATTCCCCTTTATCTATATTTTTACTTACTTCCTCGTAGAATCTAATTAGATTAGTTTGACATGATCTATTTCTCCTAAAGCCATGCTGATTAGAACTCATAATCTTGTTTACACGAATATGCTCATCAATATAATCCCTTATAATCCCTTCAAATATCTTCCCCACTATTGATGTCAGACTAACTGGTCTATAGCTTCCTGGATCATCCCTGCTTCCCTTTTTGAAGAGTGGCACCACATCAGCTTTACGCCAATCCTGGGGTACCATGCCTGAGGATAATGAGTCTTGAAAAATTAAGAGTAAAGGTTTGTCTATAACAGTGCTAAGTTCCCTTAACACCCTTGGGTGTATTCCATCTGGGCCTGGAGTTTTATTTACCTTAATATTTTTTAGTTTTTTCCTGATATCCTCTAAACAAAACCCAGTTAGTGGTATGGACTGGCATGTTCTATTCTGTTCCAAAGTATCATTCAATGGTTCCTCTCTTGTGTATACTGAAGAAAAAAACTGGTTTAGTACCTCAGCCTTCTCCCTGTCATTATTTATCATGCTACCCTCCACACATTTTAATGTACCTATATTATCCTTCTTAGACTTTTTGCTATTTATGTACTTAAAGAACCTTTTAGGGTTAGACTTAGAATCCTTGGCAATTAATTTTTCATTTTCAATTTTGGCTAATTTGATTGCTTTTTTGCATGCTTTGTTACATTCCTTATAAATATTGTATGCTGAGTCTGTACTATTTTCTTTTAATAATTTAAATGCCCTACGTTTTTTCCTAATTTCTTTTAACACATTTTTATTTAGCCATAACGGCTTAGTTTTTTTATTTTTATTTTTATAACCATATGGTATGTATTGATATGTATATTTATTTAACAAATTTTTAAATATTATCCATTTATCCTCTGTATTTTTATTAGAAAATACATTGTCCCAATTTATATTATTTAATGATTTCCTTAAATCGTTGAATTTTGCTTTCTTGAAATTAAAAGTCTTAGTTAAGCCTTTAAAACACTGCATATGAAAAGAGATTTCAAATGTGACCATGTTATGATCACTGTTACCCAAATGTTCTTTAACTTCTATGTTTGATATTATATCTGTATTGTTTGATAGCACTAAATCCAATATAGCTTTACTCCTAGTTGGCTCCTCTATTAATTGTGACAAGAAGTTATCCCTGAGAACATTTAAAAATCTATCCCCCTTAGCTGAATTACTAGTTTCATTGGCCCAGTTTATATCAGGGTAGTTAAAATCTCCCATAATTACAGCACTGTTATTAGCAGCCTTACCTATTTGGATAAGTAGTTGAGTTTCCTCCGGGTCACTAATGTTGGGAGGCTTGTAGCATGTTCCTAGTAATATTTTTTTAGGATTTTTCCCCCCACTCTTTATTTCAACCCACAGGGTCTCTACATTGTCACTTGTATCATAAATATCTTCCCTTATTGTAGGTTTAAGGTCAGGTTTAATATACATGCAGATTCCTCCACCCCTTAGTAGTAGTAGTAGTAGTAGGGGGCAGACTTTCTTTCTTTGCTCAGGCTTGGGCAAGAGATGTTCAGGACCCCTGGGCGCTGGAAATCGTGACCCACGGGTATCAACTGGAATTCAAGGATTTTCTCCCAAGAGGGAGATTTCATCTTTCACGATTATCTGTAGACCAGATAAAAAGAGAGGCGTTCTTACGCTGTGTAAAAGACCTCTCTACCATGGGAGTAATTTGTCCCGTTCCAAAACCGGAACAGGAACAGGGGTTTTACTCAAATCTTTTTGTGGTTCCCGAAAAAGAGGGAACTTTCAGACCCATTTTAGATCTCAAGTGTCTAAACAAGTTTCTCAGAGTCCCATCGTTCAAGATGGAGACTATACAAACAATCTTACCAATGATCCAGGAGGGTCAATATATGACTACCGTGGACTTGAAGGATGCTTACCTTCATATTCCTATCCACAAGGATCATCATCAGTTTCTAAGGTTTGCCTTCCTGGACAAACATTATCAGTTCGTGGCTCTTCCCTTCGAGTTGGCCACAGCACCCAGAATCTTCACAAAGGTTCTAGGGTCTCTTCTGGTGGTTCTCAGACCGCGAGGCATAGCAGTGGCGCCTTATCTGGACGACATTATGATCCAGGCATCAACTTATCATCTGACAAAATCTCACACGGACACAGTCCTGTCTTTCCTGAGAACTCACGGTTGGAAGGTGAACATAGAAAAAAGTTCACTAATTCCACAGACAAGGGTCCCCTTCTTGGGAACTCTGATAGACTTGGTAGACATGAAAATATTTCTAACGGAGGTCAGAAAATCAAAGATTCTAAATACTTGCCAAGCACTTCAGTCCATTCCTCGGCCATCAGTGGCTCAGTGTATGGAGGTAATTGGATTAATGGTAGCGGCAATGGACATCATTCCGTTTGCTCGCTTTCATCTCAGACCACTGCAGCTGTGCATGCTTGGACAGTGGAATGGGGATTTTGCGGATTTATCTCCTCAGATAAATCTGGATCGAGAGACCAGAGACTCTCTTCTTTGGTGGTTGTCGCTGGATCATCTGTCCCAGGGGACTTGTTTCCGCAGACCCTCGTGGGTGATAGTGACAACTGACGCCAGCCTTCTGGGCTGGGGTGCAGTCTGGAATTTCCTGAAGGCTCAGGGTGTTTGGACTCAGGTGGAGTCTCTACTTCCAATCAATATTCCGGAACTGAGAGCAATATTCAATGCACTTCAGGCGTAGCCTCAGTTGGCTTCGGCCAAATTCATCAGATTCCAGTCGGACAACATCACGACTGTGGCATATATCAATCATCACGGGGGAACAAGGAGTTCCTTAGCGATGATAGAAGTATCCAAGATAATCCGATGGGCGGAGACCCACTCTTGTTATCTGTCGGCAATCTACATCCCAGGAGTAGAAAATTGGGAAGCAGATTTTCTAAGTCATCAGACTTTTCATCCGGGGGAGTGGGAACTCCATCCGGAGGTGTTTGCTTCATTGATTCGCAAATGGGGCAGACCGGGGATGGCATCTCGTCAGAATGCCAAGCTTCCACGTTACGGATCCAGGTCAAGGGATCCCCAGGCCGAACTGATAGATGCCTTGGCAGTGCCTTGGTCGTTCAGCCTAGCTTATGTTTTTCCACCGTTTCTTCTCCTTCCACGCGTGATTGCTCGAATCAAACAGGAGATAGCTTCAGTAATCCTGATAGCGCCTGCGTGGCCACGCAGGACTTGGTATGCGGATTTAGTGGACATGTTCTCTCTGCCACCGTGGAAACTTCCTTTGAGACAGGACCTTCTCATCCAAGGTCCTTTCTTTCATCCAAATCTAATTTCTCTGCAGCTGACTGCGTGGAGATTGAACGCTTGATTTTATCTAAGCGAAGATTCTCTGATTCGGTCATAAATACTTTGATACAGGCTAGAAAGCCTATCACGAGAAAAATCTATCATAAGATATGGCGTAAATATCTTTATTGGTGTGAATCCAAGGGTTACTCATGGAGTAAAGTTAGGATTCCCAGGATTCTGTCTTTTCTCCAAGAAGGATTGGAGAAAGGCTTATCAGCAAGTTCTTTAAAGGGACAAATTTCTGCTTTGCCAATTTTGTTTCACAAACGTTTGGCAGATGTGCCAGATGTTCAGTCTTTTTGTCAGGCTCTATCTAGAATTAAGCCTGTATTTAGTACAATTACTCCTCCCTGGAGTTTAAATTTAGTTCTTCGAGTTCTTCAAGGGGTTCCGTTTGAACCTTTACTTTCCATAGATATTAAATTGTTATCTTGGAAAGTTCTGTTTTTAGTTGCTATTTCTTCTGCTCGAAGAGTTTCTGAGCTTTCAGCGTTACGGTGTGATTCGCCTTATCTCATATTTCATTCTGATAAGGTGGTTTTACATACCAAACCTGGTTTTCTTCCTAAGGTTGTTTCAAATAAGAATATTAATCAGGAAATTGTTGTTCCTTCCTTGTGTCCTAATCCTTCTTCTAAGAAGGAGCGTCTGTTACATAACCTGGACGTGGTCCGTGCCTTAAAGTTTTACTTACAGGCAACTAAGGATTTCCGTCAATCATCTTCATTATTCATTGTTTATTCTGGAAAGCGTAGGGGTCAGAAAGCTACGGCTACCTCTCTTTCTTTTTGGCTGAGGAGTATCATCCGCCTGGCATATGAGACTGCTGGACAGCAGCCTCCTGAAAGAATTACGGCTCATTCTACTAGGGCTGTGGCTTCCACACGGGCCTTTAAAAAACGATGCATCTGTTGAACAGATTTGTAAGGTTGCGACTTGGTCGTCCCTTCATACTTTTTCCAAATTTTACAAATTTGATACTTTTGCTTCTTCTGAGGCTGTTTTTGGGAGAAAAGTTCTTCAAGCAGTGGTGCCTTCCGTTTAGGTCTCTGTCTTGTCCCTCCCTTTCATCCTTGTCCTGTAGCTTTGGTATTGTATCCCACAAGTAAGGATGAAATCCGTGGACTCGTCGTATCTTGTAGAAGAAAAGGAATTTATGCTTAACTGATAAATTGATTTCTTCTACGATACGACGAGTCCACGGCCCGCCCTGTCAATTTTAGACAGATTATATTTTTTATTATTTACAACTTCAGTCACCTCTGCACCTTTTAGCTTTTCCTTTCTCTTCCTAAACCTTCAGTCGAATGACTGGGGGTGGAGGGGAAGGTAGGAGCTATATATACAGCTCTGCTGTGGTGCTCTTTGCCACTTCCTGTTAGCAGGAGGATAATATCCCACAAGTAAGGATGAAATCCGTGGATTCGTCGTATCGTAGGAGAAATCAATTTATCAGGTAAGCATAAATTTCCTTTTTGGCACATAGAATTGATATTCTTACAGCATGGCTATCATTGTATATTATATCTCACGCAAAACCTCAATAAAAAATATTATTGAAAAAAAAAATCTCTGTAACGAAACCCCTTTGATGCCTATGGGGAAAAAAAGTTACGTTAAACCTAACAGCCTAATATAAAGCCCAAGTCTAAACACCCCTAATCTGCCGCCCCCAACATCGCTGACACTAATAAAAGTTATTAAGCCCTATTCCGCCACTCCCCGATATCACCTACACTATAATAAACCTATTAGCCCCTAATCCGCTGCGCCCCGACATCACGACACTATAATAAACCTATTAACCCCTAATCTGCTGCTCCCCGACATCGCCGACACTATCATAACGTTATTAACCCCTATTCCTCCGGCCTCCCACATTGCCGCTACTAAATAAACCTATTAACCCCTAAACCTCCGGCCCCTCACATCGCCGCTACTAAATAAACCTATTAACCCCTAAACTGCACACCCCCCTAACTTAAAATTACAATATAACTATCTTAAAAAAAACTTGCCCAAAAAAACGGAAAAAAAAAAACTTAACAATAAACCCACAATATGTACTCACGGTTCCTGAAGTCCGGACATCCATCTTCATCCAGGCGGCGACACCTTCATCCATCTCGGATGAACAGCCAATAGGATTTCAGAAGCTCTTATCCTATTGGCTGATTTGAATTTGAAGAATCAAATCAGCCAATAGGAATGCAAGGTACACCATTTTAAAACAGCAACCTTGCATTCAACTTCAGTGTACGGCGGTGACCGTATGAAGAGGACGCTCCACGCAAGATGGGATCAGCTTCCAGGATAGCTCCGCTTCGCGCCGCCGGAATGAAGATAGAAGACGTCCCCGAGATGGATAAAGGTGTCGCCGCCTGGATGAAGATGGATGTCCAGACTTTAGGAACCGTGAGTAGATATTCTGGGTGGTTTTTTTTTTTTAGATTACGGCTTTGGGCTTTTGTAAAAGAGCTGAATGCCCTTTTAAGGGCAGTGAAAAAGAGCTGAATGCCCTTTTAAGGTCAGTGAAAAAGAGCTGAATGCCCTTTTAAGGGCAATGCCCATACAAATGCCCCTTTAGGGGCAATGGGTAGCTTAGGTTTTTTGGGGGGGGGTTGGTTGGGTGGTGGGTTTTACTGTTAGGGGGACTTTGTATTTTTTTTACAGGTAAAAGAGCTTTTTAACTTAGGGCAATGCCCTACAAAAGGCCCTTTTTTAGGGCTATTGGTAGTTTATTATAGGCTAGGGGGTGTTTTTATTTTGGGGGGGCTTTTTTATTTTTATAGGGCTAATAGATTAGGTGTAATTGTTTTTATTTTTGAATATTTTGTTTGTTATATTTTGTAATCTTACACCTAGATTACGAGTTTTGCGTTAGAGGCTGTGCGGTGCTAACGAGCAGTTTATGCTCACCGCTCACTTACAGACAGCGCTGGTATTACGAGCGACAAGAAGTGAGCGTAGAGCAAAATTTTGCTCATTACCGCACTCCAATACCAGAGCTGCTTACGTTAGCGGTGAGCTGGTGTACGTGCTCGTGCACGATTTCCCCATAGGAATCAACGGGGAGAGCCAGCTGAAAAAAAGTCTAACACCTCAAAAAAGCAGCGTAAAGCTCCTTAACGCAGCCCCATTGATTCCTATGGGGAAATACATTTTATGTCTACACCTAACACCCTAACATGAACCCCAAGTCTAAACACCCCTAATCTTACACTTATTAACCCCTAATCTGCCGATTGCAAGTGGTGTGCTAATGTTGGCACTGGCGATATTAAAATATTGGGCCAATGCTAACTTGCATGCGTATCACAAGTTGAAGGTAAATGTGACCATTGTGTTAGCACAACTGAAGTCCCCGCGTAAAGGGTTAGGGCTAAATAAATAGTTGCACTAAACACAACATACGCCCCCGACACTGCCACCACCTACATTATACTTATGAACCCCTAATCTGCTGCCCCCATCATCGCCGACACCTACATTATATTTATTAACCCCTAATCTGCCATCCCAATGTTGCCGCAACCTACCTAAACTTTTTAACCAATAATCTGCCGCCCCCAACGTCGCCGCCACTATAATAAACATATTAACCCCTAAACCGCCACACTCCTGCCTCACAAACATTAGTTAAATATTATTAACCCCTAATCTGCTGGCCCTAACATCGCCGCCACTTACCTACATTTATTAACCCTAATCTGCCGCCCCCACGTCGCCGCCACTATATTAAAGTTATTAACCCCTAAACCTAAGTCTAACCCTAAACCTAACACCCCCTAACTTAAATATAATTAAATGAAATTGAAATAAATATTCCTATCATTAACTAAATTATTCCTATTTCAAACTAAATACTTACCTATAAAATAAACCCTAAGATAGCTACAATATAACTAATAGTTACATTGTAGCCAGCTTAGGGTTTATTTTTATTTTACAGGCAAGTTTGTATTTATTTTAACTAGGTAGAATAATTATTAAATAGTTATTAACTATTTAATAACTACCTAGATAAAATAAATACAAAAGTACCTGTAAAATAAAACCTAACCTAAGTTACAATTACACCTAACACTACGCTATCATTAAATTATCCCCATAAGTTAAATACAATGAAATACAATTAAATTAAATTATCTAAAGTACAAAAAACCCCCACTAAATTACAGAAAATAATAAACAAATTACAAGATTTTTAAACTAATTACACCTAATCTAATCCCCCTAATAAAATAAAAAGCCCCCCCCCCAAATAAAAAAGCCCTACCCTACACTAAATTACAATTATCCCTTAAAAGGGCCTTTTGCGGGGCATTGCCCCAAAGTAATCAGCTCTTTTACCTGTAAAAACAATTGCAAATCCCCCCCAACATTAAAACCCACCACCCACACAACCAACCCTACTCTAAAACCCACCCAATCCCCCCTTAAAAAAAAAACCTTGAAGATCACCTTACCGGGAGAAGTCTTCATCCAACCGGACCGAAGTCCTCAACGAAGCCGGGAGAAGTCTTCATCCAGCCGGGCAGAAGTGGTCCTCCAGACGGGCAGAAGTCTTCATCCAGACGGCATCTTCTATCTTCATCCATCCGGTGCGGAGCAGGTCCATCTTCAAGACATCCGGCGCGGAGCATCCTCTTCATCGCCGTCGGATGAAGAGGATGCTCTGCGTCGGATGTCTTGAAGATGGACCCGCTCCACGCCGGATGGGTGAGCCTGTACCTTCAAGACTCATAATACCAGCAGGCGTTAAAAAGCAGCGTTGGGACCTCTTAATGCTGCTTTTTTAACCTAACGAACAACTCATACTCTAGCCGTTAGTGTATATTATTTTTTGTAATTTTAGATTTTTTTATTTTTTTCATAGTGTTAGGTTTTTTAAATTTGTAATTTAGGTTTTAAATTGGTAGTATATTTTTATATTATTAGAATAGTAATGTTAGGTTAATTTATAGTTTAACGTTGGGTTTATTTTTATTTCACACATAAGTTTTTATTTATTTTAAGATAGTTATATTGTCATTTTAAATTAGAGGGGTGTTAGGTTTAGGGGTTACCAGTTTAATTTAGTGTTTTGTGATGTGGGGGGCTGGCGGTTTAGGGGTTAATAGGTTTATTTAGTTGCGGCGATGTGGGGTGCTGGAGTTTTAGGGGTTAATAGGTTTATTTAGTAGCGGCGATGTGGGGGGCCGGAGGTTTAGGGGTTAATAGGTTTATTTAGTAGCGGCGATGTGGGGGGCCCGGAGTTTTAGGGGTTAATAGGTTTATTTAGTGGTGGTGATGTGAGAGGCCGGAGGTTTAGGAGTTAATAACTTTATTATAGTGTCGGCAATGTCGGGGAGTGGCGGATTAGGGGTTAATAGCTTTATTATAGTGTTGGGGAGTGGCCGATTAGGGGTTAATAGCTTTATTATAGTATTTGCTATGTAGGAGGGTGGCGGTTTAGGGGTTAATAGGTAGTTTATGAGTGTTAGTGTACTTTGTAACAGTTTAGTTATGAGTTTTGTGAAACATTTTTGTTTCACAAAATCCATAACTACTGCTCTCAGATGGTAGTATGGATCGTGTCGGTATAGAGCGTAATGAAAGTTTTATAGCCTTAATGCACAACCTGTAATACCGGCGCTATGAAAATCCCACACAAAAACGTCATTGGATGTTGTGTTACAGGCTACACTTGTAATCTAGCCGATATTTTCTTGTTTCTTTGCCTTACATTACGGTCCCCCAGAAGTCACGTATGTTCTAGCAGTGATTAGTTGTTGGGGTTTTTTTTATTATTCTTGTCCCTCCCCACCCGCAATGAACATTATTATAGTTATGGGAGTTAGAGTTAACACAACAATATCAGTTGTACAAACAATCACTCGGAAAAATAAAAAATATGAACAGCTTTGGTGATTTTATTCCCCCTCTTCCATAAAAATTAAAAAACAAACCAAAAAAGAAGAAAACTTTCATTATTGCTCTTTCAAATTCACAAAGTTTAGTAAAATAATTCTGCAATTGTATGCGTAAAGCAGAGTGGTCAGTCGAGGAGCTTTTAAATTGAAAAAGAATATGTTTGTTAAAGGGACAGTCAACTTTAAAAAATGTTATTGTTTAAAAAGATAGATAATCCCTTTATTGCCCATTCCCCAGTTTACCTCTGTGATTACCTTGTATCTAAGCATCTTCTGACAGCCCCCTGATCACATGACCTTTTATTTATTATCTATTGACTTTCATTTAATACTCTGTTGTGTTGACTCTTAAATAACTCCACGGATGTGAGCACAATGTTATCTATATGGCCCATGTGAACAGCAAATAAAAAAGCATGTGATAAGAGGCTGGCTTCAGTGGCTAGAACCAGGTTTAAATGTTATAAAGTATATTAATATAACAGTGTTGGTTGTGCAAAGCTGGGGAATGGGTAGTAAAGGCGTTATCTATGTTATTTAGTGTAGACTGTCCCTTTAAGTAAAATATGAAATCATTTATGAACATTCACCTAGATTACAAGTTGTGTTAATTTCAGCGTTAAAACAGCACCGCAGCCATTACAAGTCTTGTCGGTATAGCTGTACCGCAAGCTTTTTAGCCTGTAACGCAACGTCAGTCCCGCACTCGTAAAAATTGCGTTTTTTCATGGGATTTCCATAGCGCAGCCATTATGAGTTTTGCGTTCTGGCTAAAAAGCTTGCGTTACACCCTATAACGACAAGATCCGTACCACCATCTGAAAGCAGTAGTTATGAGTTTACGCAACAATACTGTTACATAAAACACATAACTAAAGTGTTACAAAGTACACTATCACCTATTAACCCCTAAACCGAGGCCCTCCCGCATCGCAAACACTATATTAAATTTATTGACCCCTAATCTGCCGCTCCCGACATCGCCGCCATTAATAAAATGTATTAACTCCTATTCCTCTACTCCCCGACATCGCTGCCACTATAATAAAGTTATTAACCCCTAAACCGCCGTCCTCCCGCATCGCAAACACTATTTAAATATTATTACTCCCTATTCTGCCGTCCACCCACATCGCCCCCACTATACTAAAGTTATTAAGCCCTACACCGCCGCCACTATAATAAACCTATTAACCTCTAAACCGCAAGCCCCCCACAACAAAATATACTAAATTTAACTATTAACCCCTAAACCACAAGCCCCCCACATTGCAATAAACTAATTTAAACAAGTAACCCCTAAACCTAACGCCCCCCCCCTAACTTTATATTAAAATTACAATTCCCCTATCTTAAATTAAAAGTTACCTGTCAAGTTAAAAAAACTAAGTTTAAACTAAAATTAAACTAACTGTCAATTAAAGAAAACTAAAATACACATTAAAAAAAAGTCCTAACACTACTATAAACATTCCAAAGTATCTAATTACAAAAAATAAAAAATACTAAATTACAAAAAATAACAAACACTAAAGTAAAAAAAATAACAAACGAAATTATCAAAAATAAAAAAGAATTATACCTAATCTAATACCCCTATCAAAATTAAAAAGCCCCCCAAAATAAAAACACCCCCTAGCCTATAATAAACTACCAATAGCCCTAAAAAGGGCCTTTTGTAGGGCATTGCCCTAAGTTAAACAGCTCTTTTATCTGTAAAAACAACACAAAGACCCCCCAACAATAAAACCCACCACCCAACCAATCCCCCCAAAATAAAAAAAACTAACTCTAACAAAAACCTAAGCTACCCATTGCCCTGAAAAGGGCATCAATCCTAACACTTACCCCCGAAGATCCACTTACAGTTGCTGAAATTCCGCTTGAAGGATCTTCATCCCGGCGGCTCCATCTTCATCCAGGTGGCTCCATCTTCATCCAGACGGCATCTTCTATCTTCATCCCGGCGGCGCGGAGCGGGTCCATCCTGAAGACATCCGGGGCGGAGCATCCTCTTTTTGCAGTCGCCGCTGTACACTGAATCTTCAATGCAAGGTACGCAATTCAAAATGGCGTCCTTTGCATTCCGATTGGCTGATTTGATTTTTTAAATTCAAATCAGCCAATAGGATGAGAGCTACTGAAATCCTATTGATTGTTCAAATCAGCCAATAGGATGAGAGCTACTGAAATTCTATTGGCTGATATGAATAGCCAATAGAATTTCAGTAGCTCTCATCCTATTGGCTGATTTGAACATTTTGTGTAATGTTTGTTTGTTTTTTTTAGTTTTGGGGTGGGTTTTATTTTTAGATTAGGGGTTGGGCATTTCATAAAAGAGCTGAATGCCCTTTTAAGGGCTATTCCCATACAAATGCCCTTTTCAGAGCAATGGGTAGATTAGGGTTTACTTTATTTTTATTTTGGGGGTTTGGGGGGTGGGGGTTTGTTTTTCTTTTGTAGCAAAAGAGCTGTTATCTTTAGGACAATGCCCTACAAAAGGCCATTTTAAGGGCCCACAAAAAAGGCCCTTTTAAGGGCCCTTGGTAGTTAATTTTAGATTAGGCTTTTTTAACTTTTTTAAAGGGTATTAGAATAGGAATAATTTTTATTATTTTGGATAATTTTGTTTGTTATTTTTTGGTAATGGTAGGTTTTTTTAATTTTTGTAATGTTAGTTTTTAGTGTAAGGCAGTTTAGGTTTTATTTCACAGGTAAGTTTGTATTCATTTTAACTAGGTTAATAACTATTTACTAACTAGTCTACCTAGTTAAAATAAATACAAACTTACCTGTGAAATAAAAATAAAACCTAAGCTAGCTACAATGTAACTATTAGTTATATGTAGCTATCTTAGGTTTTATTTCACAGGTAAGTATTTAGTTTTAACCCCTTAATGACCACAGCACTTTTCCATTTTCTGTCCATTTGGGACCAAGGCTATTTTTAAATTTTTGCGGTGTTTGTGTTTAGCTGTAATTTTCCTCTTACTCATTTACTGTACTCACACATATTATATACCGTTTTTCTCGCCATTAAATGGACTTTCTAAAGATACCATTATTTTCATCATATCTTATAATTTACTATAAAAAAAAGTATAAAATATGAGGAAAAATTGGAAAAAAAACACACTTTTTCTAAATTTGACCCCCAAAATCTGTTACACACCTAATACCACCAAAAAGCACCCATGCTAAATAGTTTCTAAATTTTGTCCTGAGTTTAGAAATACCAAATGTTTACTCGTTCTTTGCTTTTTTTGCAAGTTATAGGGAAATAAATACAAGTAGCACTTTGCCATTTCCAAACCACTTTTTTTTCAAAATTAGCGCTAGTTACATTGGGACACTGATATCTTTCAGGAATCTCTGAATAGCCATTGACATGTATATATTTTTTTTTAGTAGACATCCCAAAGTATTGATCTAGGCCCATTTTGATATATTTCATGCCACCATTTCACTGCCAAATGCGATCAAAAAAAAAAAAATTGTTCACTTTTTCACAAATTTTTTCACAAACTTTAGGTTTCTCACTGAAATTATTTACAAAAAATGTATGCAATTATGGCACAAATGGTTATAAATGCTTCTCTGGGATCCCCTTTGTTCATAAATAGCAGACATATATGGCTTTGGCTTTGTTTTTTGGTAATTAGAAGGCTGCTAAATGCCACTGCGCACCACACGTGTATTATGCCCAGCAGTGAAGGGGTTTATTAGGGAGCATGTAGGGAGCTTCTAGGGTTAATTTTAGCTGTAGTGTAGTAGAGAACCCAAAGTATTGATCTAGGCCCATTTTGGTATATTTCATGCCACCATTTCACCGCCAAATGCGATCAAATGAAAAAATAAGTAAAATTTTTCACAATTTTAGGTTTCTCACTGAAATTATTTACAAACAGCTTGTGCAATTATGGCACAAATGGTTGTAAATGCTTCTCTGGGATCCCCTTTGTTCAGAAAGAGCAGACATATATGGCTTTGGCGTTGCTTTTTGGTAATTAGAAGGCCGCTAAATGCTGCTGCGCATCACACGTGTATTATGGCTAGCAGTGAAGGGGTTAATTAGGTAGTTTGTAGGGAGCTTGCAGGGTTAATTTTAGCTTTAGTGTAGAGATCAGCCTCCCACCTGACACATCACACCCCCTGATCCCTCCCAAACAGCTCCCTTCCCTCCCCCACCCCACAATTGTCCCCGCCATCTTAAGTACTGGCAGAAAGTCTGCCAGTACTAAAATAAAAAGGTATCTTTAAAAAAAAAAAAATTTTTTTTAGCATATTTACATATGCTGCTGTGTAGGATCCCCATTTAGCCCCCAACCTCCCTGATCCCCCCCAAAACAGCTATCTAACCCTCCCCCTCTGCTTTATTGGGGGCCATCTTGGGTACTGGCAGCTGTCTGCCAGTACCCAGTTTGCAAAATAAATATGTTTTTTTTATATGTTTTTTCCTGTTTTTTCTGTAGTGTAGCTTCCCCCCCACAGACCAACCCGCACCCCCTAACTGATTAGTAACATAGTAACATAGTAGATAAGGTTGAAAAAAGACTGAAGTCCATCGAGTTCAACCTATACAAATCTAAAATACTTACAAAAAGCTCCAGTTAAGCTTAAATAACCCCATTAAAATGTGACCCATTTAATACTAGCAATCATATCCATGAATTTTGTTTATATACAGAAATTTATCCAGACTATTTTTAAATGTATCTATGGTATTGGCATTCACTACCTCCTTTGGTAATGATTTCCACAATTTTATTGCTCTTACAGTGAAAAAACGTTTCCGTTGCAGGAGATTAAATCTCCTTTCCTCCAACCTTAAATTATGACCTCTTGTCAGAACCAATTTTCTTGGAATAAAAAGAGCTTCTGCCATCTCTGTATATGGGCCTTGAATATATTTATATAAAGTAATCATGTCACCTCTCAAGCGCCTTTTTTCTAAAGAGAACAGACCCAGTTTGGCTAGCCTCTCCTCATAGGTTAATTTCTCCAATCCCCTTATTAGCTTTGTGGCCCTTCTCTGAACTTTTTCTAGTTCTGCAATATCTTTTTTAGCAATCGGTCCCCAGAACTGCACTCCAAACTCAAGGTGAGGTCTTACCAGGGCTTTATATAATGACAGAATTATGCTTTCCTCCCTTGAATCAATGCCTCTTTTAATACATGCTAGTATCTTATTAGCCTTTGAAGCCGCTGCCCTGCATTGTGCACTCATCTTTAGCTTGTTATCTATTACTACTCCCAAATCCCTTTCCTCCTGTGTTTGGCTAAGTCTTGTCCCATTTAAAAAATACATAGCCTGCTTATTTTTACTTCCAAAATGTAGAACCTTACATTTTTCCGTATTAAATCTCATTTTCCATTCACTTGCCCATAGTTCTAATTTTAGCAAATCCCTTTGCAAAGAGAGTTCATCCTGCTCTGACCTAATGACCTTACTTAACTTAGTATCATCTGCAAAAATAGAGATGTCGCTATTTAATCCTTGCTCCAAGTCATTTATAAAAATATTAAAAAGAACAGGGCCCAGTACTGATCCCTGGGGGACGCCACTGATTACCTTTGTCCAATCTGAGTATGATCCATTTACTGCTACTCGTTGCTCCCTATCTTTTATCCAGTTATTTATCCATGAGCTAACATTTTCAGCTATTCCCAGTCCCTTAATTTTGTGCATTAATCTCTCATGTGGCACTGTATCAAATGCCTTTGCAAAATCTAAGTATATCACATCAACTGATTCCCCTTTATCTATATTTTTACTTACTTCCTCGTAGAATCTAATTAGATTAGTTTGACATGATCTATTTCTCCTAAAGCCATGCTGATTAGAACTCATAATCTTGTTTACACGAATATGCTCATCAATATAATCCCTTATAATCCCTTCAAATATCTTCCCCACTATTGATGTCAGACTAACTGGTCTATAGCTTCCTGGATCATCCCTGCTTCCCTTTTTGAAGAGTGGCACCACATCAGCTTTACGCCAACCCTGGGGTACCATGCCTGAGGATAATGAGTCTTGAAAAATTAAGAGTAAAGGTTTGTCTATAACAGTGCTAAGTTCCCTTAACACCCTTGGGTGTATTCCATCTGGGCCTGGAGTTTTATTTACCTTAATATTTTTTAGTTTTTTCCTGATATCCTCTAAACAAAACCCAGTTAGTGGTATGGACTGGCATGTTCTATTCTGTTCCAAAGTATCATTCAATGGTTCCTCTCTTGTGTATACTGAAGAAAAAAAACTGGTTTAGTACCTCAGCCTTCTCCCTGTCATTATTTATCATGCTACCCTCCACACATTTTAATGTACCTATATTATCCTTCTTAGATTTTTTGCTATTTATGTACTTAAAGAACCTTTAAGTTTTATAACATTTATATTCCCCACTTTTACCAACTTTTGCTATAAAATTTTCTGTAGTGTAGCGGTTCCCACCCGCTCCCTCCCCGTGCACGCATGCGCGCCCACGTTCCCGCCCCCTCCACATCATAAGGGCCATCGATGGCCACCACCCGCCTCCCACACCGGCTCCCACCCACCAACGAAGAAAGCCACCGATGTCCGGTGCAGAGAGGGCCACAGAGGGCCACCGGATGGCTAAAAAAGGTTATTGCAGGATGCCTCGATATCGAGGCATCACTGCAATAACCGGAAAGCAGCTGGAAGCGAGCAGGATCGCTTCCAGCTGCTTTCCACACCGAGGACGTGCAGGATACGTCCTTGGTCGTTAACTGACTTTTTTTAGAGGACGTACCCTGCACGTCCTTGGTCATTAAGGGGTTAAATAGGAATTATGTAGTTAATAATTGTAACTTTAATTTAGCTCTATTTTAATTATGTTAAGGTTAGGGTTACGGTTAGGTTTAGGGGTTAATAATTTAATTTAGGTTGTTGCGATGTGGGGGCTGGTGGTTTAGGGGTTAATAGATTCATTTAGTTTTAGTGATGTGGGAGGCCAGAGGTTTAGGGGTTAATAGCTTTATTTAGTTGCAGCGATGTCGGGGAGCGACGGAATAGGGGTTAATAGCTATATTATAGTGTGGGCGATGTTGGGGAGGAAGGGGAATAGGGGTTAATAACTTTAGTATCGTGGCGGCGATATCGGGAGCGGCAGATTAGGGGTTAAGAGATTTATTTTGGTGGCGGCGATATCGGGAGCGGCAGATTAGGGGTTAATAGATTTATTTCGGTGGCGTCGATGTCGGGGGTGGCAGATTAGAGGTGTTTAGACGTGGAGTTTATGTTAGGCTGTTACTTTTTTTCCTCCATTCCTAACATTTCGGTTTTTGTACAAAATGTCTCTCAAGAATTAGCACAAATTCAAACTACAAGGATTGTCAATGATAATCTTACTAAATCTGAACGTAGAGCCCTTAAAGAACTGATTAACCACCATGAATTGGTCATAAAACCGGCCGACAAAGGGGGAAATGTTGTTATTCTTACCCAAGAATATTATATTAAAGAGGCAATGCGGCAACTACTTGATGTAACTCAATATGCAAAATCTTCTTTTGATGAATTTCACAAATCCCATAATGAATTGCCTTTCTTACTGAATGAAGCACGTAGAAATAATTTGACTACAAGTCAAGAATTTGGCTTTCTATATAATCATAAACCAAAAACACCAGTCTTCTACTGGATACCAAAGTTACATAAATCCATCAAAAACCCACTGGGACGTCCCATTATCTCTGGGATAGGGGGCCCCACTGAAGGAATAAGTAACTACATTGACAGATTTTTGCAGCCATTCGTGAATGACTTACGCACTTTTGTGCAAGACTCAACAGATGTGATCAAAAAACTTGATGGAATCAATGTCACTGAAAAGACCATTTTGGTCTCTTTGGATGTTGAATCCTTATATTCTTCCATCCCCCATTCCATTGGAATTGCAACATGTGAAAAATTCCTTAATACAAGAGGAGTGGGTTATGGAAGACATACTAAATTTGTAATTGAACTACTGAAATTTGTTTTGGAAAATAATATTTTCATTTTTGACGGCAAGTATTATAGATAAAAACGAGAGACAGCAATGGGGGCTACGTGTGCCCCAACTTATGCCTGCTTACATCTTGGTGGATGGGAAGACCAAATTGTTTTTGGCGAACATTTGGATATAGTTGTAGCCCTCTGGATTAGATATGTGGATGATATCCTCCTGCTATGGGATGGCACTGAGATTTGCTTAAATTTGTCTCCCTTCTGAACTGCAATGATTTAAATATTTTTTTGACATGCAGTTATGACTTTAGTTCAATTAATTTCTTGGATTTAAAAATCAGTAAAAACGAAGGGAAAATTGAAACAGAAGTATTTCGAAAATCTACCGCAACTAATAGCCTGCTCTTAGGAACAAGCCACCACCCTGAAAATCTTAAGAAGGGTATTCCTTACGGGCAATTTCTGCGGCAACGCAGAATTTGTTCTAGAGATCAAACTTTTAAACAACAGGCAAAAGAAATGGTGACTCGTTTCTATGAGAGAGGCTATTCTAAAAGATGCGTGAAAAGAGCACTTTATAGAGCATCTCAGCATCAAAGAAAGGACCTTTTGTATCAGAGGAAAAACAAAAGTGAGAATGTGGAAGATACTAAAATCAGATTCATCACTAAGTATAATGCCCATTGGAGTAAGGTTAAAAATATTTTAAATAACAACTGGCATTTACTGACCAATGACTCTACATTGCACCAATATGTGGGAGACTATCCTTCAATGACTGCAAGGAGACCTAGCAATCTGAAAGAGCCTCTTGTTAAGAGCGAATTCAATAAAGTTCCTACATGTAATTGGTTAGAACGCAACGCTCAAAAGATAGTTGGTAGCTCTCCTTGCAATCACTGCAAAAAGAAACAAGATGGATGTATAAATTAAACACATTATCTCCCAATGGTTTGAACGAAAAATTGGAATTTGCTTCATTTTGAGGTTAACTCTCTGTACCTAACCCTGTCTGCACACCTCCCTTGTAAAAATAGGATCTCTAAATAAATATTATATGTCACAAAATGAAATATAAATCTCTATGATGAGCTATTTGCACATATTAGTTGTTACATGAATTAAACACACACTTTTTTGTATATATTTATTATCATTATTTTTTGGAAGATATTGTACAATTGAATGAATTAAAATAAAATGGTATATTTTTTTAACTTTTTTGATGTGTATATATATATTGTTGTGAATGTGTGTATATGTGTGTGTTTTCTAAAATTGTATTTATACAACTAATGTCTGCTATTAAATGTCTCACCTTGGTTACATGAGAAGCCCTACATACAACTGGAATTAAAAGTACCTATTTGAAAACAATGTAACAGCGGCGCTGTGGCTAGCTGTGATTGACACAAGAATTTAACAAATGGTAACAGAAATGTACGGAGCCGGTATCCAATAAAAAGGGATGGTAATGAGTGAATCATTGACTTCCGGTGGGAGGCGAGCCAAGATGGCCACTGACTTCTGAGGCTCTGTGCAGTTGGAAGCTAAAAGTGGCTATAAACGCCGCCATCCTGTTATCCCTTGGCAAGGTTTGTGCCCGGGAACTCTTCTGGATCAAGTTCTACCACCACTTGGCCCCCGAGAAGTGTCTTGAAGTTAAAAAGCCGATTGGCAAAGTGACGGATCCTTTCCCGCCACGCTGTACATAATTTACTCTGATCCGACACTTACAAACGCTCCTACCTGACCTCACGCAATGAAGAAACCTGGCATTAAAGAAGCAGAAACTAACATCCGCATTCTGGAAGAAATAAAGGCCACTTTCCTACCTAAACTAGACCGGCTTCTCCTTTCCTGCTCTAGCCTTTGTGCTATGGTGACAGCAACAGAACAGCCGCGCCGACACAAGAAGCACATCTCTGATCCTGATCCTGCTTTGCGGAGTATAATGGGTGATATCACACCGGGCCCACGGATGAATATCGGTTCCTTGGCCTCGGCTCCCTTACAGAGGAGAGAGGCGGTGGAAATGTTGGCGGCCAAAGCAACCTCATCCTGCACAGATTGGTCGCATCCCACTACTGCTTTTCCGGCGGCTGCCCCAGGCATGGACTCCAGAATAAGCCCTGACACAGAACTGGCCTGCAGCAGTGCTTTCTCTGCAAGGGCTACAAACGGGTGCTCTGTCGTTCTATGTGGGTCCATCGCCGCATGGAGGGACTGGCATGTTCGTGGCACATATGGATTCCTAGGCATACCCCCGCGTTCAACCAGCAGGCTTGAAACAGACAGCCATATTGACGGAGTGGTAGAACATGCAAACAGAAGACAGCAGGATCTGCAGGACCCACATTGTTGCCGACCCCTTGAGAGACACTATGATCCCCTGAGGTACAGTCACTTGTGCTTGATTCGTGCTGGAATTGGGTGATCTACCTTAGCGGGCAAATGCATTTGTTACCGGGTTGTAGCTCCACGGCATGAACCCTCTGGACTATTACCTGTTTGTAATGTTAATGTTAGCCTTTTGCGCAGTATTATCTGCCTTTCTACCAACTTATTTCACGGCAATGGACTTCTGGGGTAACACTTAGCCATACACCATTGTGGAACGCTTGTGCTGTTTTACTTAACACGCTTTTTGATTTTGCATTAGACAACAGGCAGTGCTGCACAAACCGGTAAACCTACACAGACTCTAAATTGAATCTATATCTGATGTATTTGGGCTGGACAGCTTGTATTGCCTCTTTCCCCTTACTAACCACTTTAGGTCCGGACACATTTTACTGGTCTGCCAGTTGCTCCGTTACTACCTGCTAATGTTTTGATGTTGGCTCTGAGACTTAGAGAATCTGTGGAATACGAGTGCAGTGATGGGGGTACGGTATGATAGAGGGCTGGAACATTGTAATAGCGGGCTGGTGCACTACGCTGGCAATTTGTTATCTTTACTACATGCCTGCAGCAGTATGTTGTTTGGTTTTCTTGTTTTTTCTTTTACAGGGACCTGTCCCGGAGCCTGAGCTACTGTGAGTTTGCCTCCACCATGTTTTAAATACTAAACTAAGTTTAACTAACAAAATCCAATTTTGAGAGCTTGCTGTTTTGTGCCTTTACTATTCTTTTGCCTTTCCTGTCTACACCTGTACTATTCTATTTATCTAGTGCCCAAGATACTGCAGTACTAGAGTTTCTCTTGGTTCTGTGACGGGTGCAGTGCCTTGACACGCCTCTCTTAATATCTCCCATAGCAGTGGACTGTTATCTACCTGACTACTACGCTTATGGGCTTCCCCCATCGGCAGCAGCCATTTTACTACTGACGATAACACGTGTAAGTTAAGTTGTCACCACCCCACTTCTAAGTCTGCTAAAATACTTTTTACCTATACAATGCTCATGCAGTATTAATACAGTACCGTTTCTAATCCTAACAAATTCCCCTTCTAATCGGGCACAGGGCTCTTGGTCTGGGAACTGTCCTCACTGCTTCATCCCCCAAAACCGCACTAGAATTTGGTGGACATATACCTAGCTAATTTCTTCATAGACTTAATTTTTATTACCTTTATACCATACTTATTACTACTAGTCCTGATTTTGGGCCCTACTTAAAAAGAGCTGGTCATGAAACAATGTCTCTGCACAATATGCATACAAGCACTAGCACTGGCCCATCTAGATGTAATTCCTGGCCGCAACTATACAGACCACAGCGTACTTCCCCCAGGGCAGTGAAATGTTACCTACCTGATTACTAAGCTTATGGGTTCATCCCATCTGCACCAGCCATTCGACTACTGACGATATCATGTGTAAGTTAAGTCGTCAACACCCCACTTTGAGCACATCCATATATTCAAGTTTGCTAAAAAACTTCTCACCTACAGTGTCCATGCAGTATTCATACAGTACAGTTTCTAGCCCTAACAAAATCCCCCTTTTTGATCTGGCACAAAGCTCCTGGTCAGGGAACTGTCCTCACTGCTTCACCCCCCAAAAACATGCATTAGAATTTGGTATGCATATACCTAGCTAACTCCTTCACAGACTCCATTTCCATCTCCTTTATGCCGTACTTATTACTACCAGTCCTGATTCTAGGCTCTACTCAGAAGGAGCTTGTTATCAAACAATTTCTTCTTCACAATATTTATGTATGCAGGCACTAGCGTTGACCCATCTAGTGTAATTTATGACTGCAACTATACAGGCTACAGTGTATATCAGGTAGGCTAAAGCTCGCACAATATTATCAACTCTCCTTGGCACTGAAACTCTATTCATGAGGATATAATATCCTCCCACATCATATGGCGCTCTCTCTACATCCATGTTTTTAGTGAGAGAAGGTGGGGTTTTTGTTTTGCTTTATTTTAGGTTAGATTGTTGTTATTGTTTTAGTTTAGTTTGGTTTTGTTATGTTCTGTTTTAATAATAAAAAAATAAAAAAAAACCCAACGTTGTATGCAGTTATACTGCAAAAGATAACCATTAAATCAGTAATTGAAAGCATCAGCATAATTCTCACAATGTTAACATTGGTCTGTCAGGATCTGATCTATCCTTTTGCATAATATATAAGGCTTCGCCCTGCGTGGCGTAAAGATGTGAAATATGTATGACTGTATGCATTGTTGGATATAAATAAAATTTAAAAAAAAAAAAAAAAAAAAAAAAAAGGGATGGTAATCAAGGTGACGTCAGCACCTGGAAGAAGCTCCACGCTGCACTGACTGAAGGAGCGAAACGAGCGTTTGGACTCGTCGTGCTTAGCAGCCTTTTACAGCGGATCCCCCGTTCATCCCGACTTATCCCTGAAGGTCCCGCGTTATGGGAGCGATACAGCTAGGAGGAGCAACCGCGTGAACAAAGACAGATACAATCTGTGAACTGCCCTTTGTATGAAGTATTATCTCGAGACAAAATATACCTGTGAACAAAAACGCGTGTATTTCTAGCTCCTCCTATGCTATGCTCTAACGCAATCAGTTGATTCAGTGTCACTTGGGGATAAAGTCCGGTTTGACTGGTCTCGTAGCACTGTGGGTCATATAACCGCACTAACTTTGTACCTGTTGGATTACAAATATCAGCATTTGCTAAATGGACTGAATACTATCTCATTTTCCCCTGGTGCACCAGATGTGTAATTTACTCGTTATATCCTGGGATCCCCTGTGTGTTTGGTATATTCATTAAAGTATACATATATTTTTGACATATTAAATCTCTTGTGCGATTTTTATTAATACAGTTGTGCTAGATTTACCTAGACTTTTGGGAATTCCTTATTGTGGAGTTCCTACTCTCTTTTTTACGTTGTTCTATCTTCTCTAGGAAGCACCTGTTCTTAAATGACTTAATCTATTAGTGTGCAGCTCCCCCCTTGTTTTTCTTTTTTTCCCCCATAGACATCAATGGGGCTGCATTACGGACCTTTTCATTCCGCGATTGCAGGGGTTAGGTTTTTTTCAGACACCTTCTCCACACAAGCCGGGTGTTTCAAAACTTGTAATGGCTGTGCTATAAAGGGTTAAATAACGCAACTTTTGTTGCATTCGTTAATTTCCCTATAGTGCGCATAACTTGTAATCTAGCTGACATAGTGCTCAAGACACTTCACACTACTGAGCCTACCTAGGTATGCTTTCTTGAGGTGAGCTTCCTATTAGGATTAAGCTTCTTTGTGTGGGTTTTTCATTAACACAATAGAAGGCTCCATGAGAAGTGATCACCGGAGAATGGAAATTTGTCATTATTTGGTTATGACAACCAAGCTTCTAGCAGTATCTGTTAGATAATTTCCACCAATGGTTATGTAGCTCTTTGGAAGCTCTGCCATAGATCTGTTGTATACTGGGCACCTGGAACTATATTCCACAAGGTGACATCAGCCCTAATTATTGCTATTGGTTTTTCTAGTGCGTGGAGGGTATAGCTAGGGTGTAGAGGGTACAGCTAGGGTGTGAAGGGTACATGTAGTGCATGGAGGGTACATGTAGTGTGTGGAGGGTACATCTAGGGTGTGGAGGGTACATGTAGTGCATGGAGGGTACATGTAGTGTGTGGAGGGTACAGTTAGGGTGTGGAGGGTACAGCTAGGGTGTGGAGGTTACATGTAGTGCATGGAGGATACAGTTAGGGTGTGGAGGTTACATGTAGTGCATGGAGGATACAGTTAGGGTGTGGAGGTTACATGTAGTGCATGGAGGGTACAGTTAGGGTGTGGAGGGTACATGTAGTGCATGGAGGGTACAGTTAGGGTGTGGAGGGTACATGTAGTGCATGGAGGGTACAGTTAGGGTGTGGAGGGTACATGTAGTGCATGGAGGGTACAGTTAGGGTGTGGAGGGTACATGTAGTGCATGGAGGGTACAGCTGGGGTGTGGAGGGTACAGCTAGGGTGTGGAGGTTACATGTAGTGTGTGGAGGGTACATCTAGTATGTGGAGGTTACATGTAGTGCATGGAGGGTACAGCTAGGGTGTGGAGGGTACATGTAGTGCATGGAGGGTACAGTTAGTGTGTGGAGGTTACATGTAGTGCATGGAGGGTACAGCCAGGGTGTGGAGGGTACATGTAGTGCATGGAGGGTACAGTTAGTGTGTGGAGGTTACATGTAGTGCATGGAGGGTACAGCCAGGGTGTGGAGGGTACATGTAGTGCATGGAGGGTACAGTTAGTGTGTGGAGGTTACATGTAGTGCATGGAGGGTACAGTTAGGGTGTGGAGGGTACATGTAGTGCATGGAGGGTACAGTTAGGGTGTGGAGGGTACATGTAGTGCATGGAGGGTACAGCTGGGGTGTGGAGGGTACAGCTAGGATGTGGAGGTTACATGTAGTGCATGGAGGGTACATGTAGGGTGTGGAGGGTACATGTAGTGTGTGGAGGGTACATCTAGTGTGTGGAGGTTACATGTAGTGCATGGAGGGTACATGTAGGGTGTGGAGGGTACAGCTAGAGTGTGGAGGGTACAGCTAGAGTGTGGAGGGTACAGCTAAGGTGTGGAGGGTACAGCTAGGGTGTGGAGGGTACAGCTAGGGTGTGGAGGGTACAGCTAGGGTGTGGAGGTTACATGTAGTGCATGGAGGGTACAGCTGGGGTGTGGAGGGTACAGCTAGGGTGTGGAGGTTACATGTAGGGCATGGAGGGTACAGTTAGGATGTGGAGGGTACAGCTAGGGTGTGGAGGTTACATGTAGGGCATGGAGGGTACAGCTAGGGTGTGGAGGTTACATGTAGTGCATGGAGGGTAGAGCTATGGCGTGGAGGGTACATGTAGGGTGTGGAGGGTACAGCTAGTGTGTGGAGGGTACAGCTAGTGTGTGGAGGGTACAGCTAGTGTGTGGAGGGTACATGTAGGGTGTGGAGGGTACAGCTAGTGTGTGGAGGGTACAGCTAGTGTGTGGAGGGTACAGCTAGGGTGTGGAGGTTACATATAGTGCATGGAGGGTACAGCTGGGGTGTGGAGGGTACAGCTAGGGTGTGGAGGTTACATGTAGTGCATGGAGGGTACATGTAGGGTGTGGAGGGTACATGTAGTGTGTGGAGGGTACATCTAGTGTGTGGAGGTTACATGTAGTGCATGGAGGGTACAGCTAGGGTTTGGAGGGTACATGTAGTGCATGGAGGGTACAGTTAGTGTGTGGAGGTTACATGTAGTGCATGGAGGGTACAGCTAGGGTGTGGAGGGTACATGTAGTGCATGGAGGGTACAGTTAGGGTGTGGAGGTTACATGTAGTGCATGGAGGATACAGTTAGGGTGTGGAGGTTACATGTAGTGCATGGAGAGGGTACAGTTAGGGTGTGGAGGGTACATGTAGTGCATGGAGGGTACAGTTAGGGTGTGAAGGGTACATGTAGTGCATGGAGAGGGTACAGTTAGGGTGTGGAGGGTACATGTAGTGCATGGAGGGTACAGTTAGGGTGTGGAGGGTACATGTAGTGCATGGAGGGTACAGTTAGGGTGAGGAGGGTACATGTAGTGCATGGAGGGTACAGTTAGGGTGTGGAGGGTACATGTAGTGCATGGAGGGTACAGCTGGGGTGTGGAGGGTACAGCTAGGATGTGGAGGTTACATGTAGTGCATGGAGGGTACATGTAGGGTGTGGAGGGTACATGTAGTGTGTGGAGGGTACATCTAGTGTGTGGAGGTTACATGTAGTGCATGGAGGGTACATGTAGGGTGTGGAGGGTACAGCTAGGGTGTGGAGGGTACAGCTAGGGTGTGGAGGTTACATGTAGTGCATGGAGGGTACAGCTGGGGTGTGGAGGGTACAGCTAGGGTGTGGAGGTTACATGTAGGGCATGGAGGGTACAGTTAGGATGTGGAGGGTACAGCTAGGGTGTGGAGGTTACATGTAGGGCATGGAGGGTACAGCTAGGGTGTGGAGGTTACATGTAGTGCATGGAGGGTAGAGCTATGGCGTGGAGGGTACATGTAGGGTGTGGAGGGTACAGCTAGTGTGTGGAGGGTACAGCTAGTGTGTGGAGGGTACAGCTAGTGTGTGGAGGGTACAGCTAGTGTGTGGAGGGTACATGTAGGGTGTGGAGGGTACAGCTAGTGTGTGGAGGGTACAGCTAGGGTGTGGAGGTTACATATAGTGCATGGAGGGTACAGCTGGGGTGTGGAGGGTACAGCTAGGGTGTGGAGGTTACATGTAGTGCATGGAGGGTACATGTAGGGTGTGGAGGGTACAGCTAGGGTGTGGAGGGTACAGCTAGGGTGTGGAGGGTACAGCTAGGGTGTGGAGGGTACAGCTAGGGTGTGGAGGTTACATGTAGTGCATGGAGGGTACAGCTGGGGTGTGGAGGGTACAGCTAGGGTGTGGAGGTTACATGTAGGGCATGGAGGGTACAGTTAGGATGTGGAGGGTACAGCTAGGGTGTGGAGGTTACATGTAGGGCATGGAGGGTACAGCTAGGGTGTGGAGGTTACATGTAGTGCATGGAGGGTAGAGCTATGGCGTGGAGGGTACAGCTAGTGTGTGGAGGGTACATGTAGGGTGTGGAGGGTACAGCTAGTGTGTGGAGGGTACAGCTAGTGTGTGGAGGGTACAGCTAGGGTGTGGAGGTTACATATAGTGCATGGAGGGTACAGCTGGGGTGTGGAGGGTACAGCTAGGGTGTGGAGGTTACATGTAGTGCATGGAGGGTACAGCTAGGGCGTGGAGGGTACATGTAGGGTGTGGAGGTTACATGTAGTGCATGGAGGGTACAGCTAGGGTGTGGAGGGTACAGCTAGGGTGTGGAGGTTACATGTAGTGCATGGAGGGTACAGCTAGGGTGTGGAGGGTACATGTAGGGTGTGGAGGGTACAGCTAGGGTGAGGAGGGTACATGTAGTGCATGGAGGGTACATGTAGTGCATGGAGGTTACATGTAGTGCATGGAGGATACAGCTAGGGTGAGGAGGGTACATGTAGTGCGTGGAAGGTACAGTTAGGGTGTGGAGGTTACATATAGTGCATGGAGGGTAAAGTTAGGGTGTGGAGGGTACAGCTAGGGTGTGGAGGTTACATGTAGTGCATGGAGGGTACAGCTAGGGCGTGGAGGGTACATGTAGGGTGTGGAGGTTACATGTAGTGCATGGAGGGTACAGCTAGGGTGTGGAGGTTACATGTAGTGCATGGAGGGTACAGCTAGGGTGTGGAGGGTACATGTAGGGTGTGGAGGGTACAGCTAGTGTGTGGAGGGTACATGTAGGGTGTGGAGGGTACAGCTAGGGTGAGGAGGGTACATGTAGTGCATGGAGGGTACATGTAGTGCATGGAGGTTACATGTAGTGCATGGAGGATACAGCTAGGGTGAGGAGGGTACATGTAGTGCGTGGAGGGTAAAGTTAGGGTGTGGAGGGTACAGCTAGGGTGTGGAGGTTACATATAGTGCATGGAGGGTAAAGTTAGGGTGTGGAGGGTACAGCTAGGGTGTGGAGGTTACATGTAGTGCATGGAGGGTACATGTAGGGTGTGGAGGGTACATGTAGGGTGTGGAGGGTACAGCTAGGGTGTGGAGGGTACAGCTAGGGTGTGGAGGGTACAGCTAGGGTGAGGAGGGTACATGTAGTGCGTGGAGGGTAAAGTTAGGGTGTGGAGGGTACAGTTAGGGTGTGGAGGTTACATATAGTGCATGGAGGGTAAAGTTAGGGTGTGGAGGGTACAGCTAGGGTGTGGAGGTTACATGTAGTGCATGGAGGGTACATGTAGGGTGTGGAGGGTACATGTAGGGTGTGGAGGGTACAGCTAGGGTGTGGAGGGTACAGCTAGGGTGTGGAGGTTACATGTAGTGCATGGAGGGTACAGCTGGGGTGTGGAGGGTACAGCTAGGGTGTGGAGGTTACATGTAGTGCATGGAGGGTACAGTTAGGATGTGGAGGGTACAGCTAGGGTGTGGAGGTTACATGTAGGGCATGGAGGGTACAGCTAGGGTGTGGAGGTTACATGTAGTGCATGGAGGGTAGAGCTATGGCGTGGAGGGTACAGCTAGTGTGTGGAGGGTACAGCTAGTGTGTGGAGGGTACAGCTAGTGTGTGGAGGGTACAGCTAGTGTGTGGAGGGTACATGTAGGGTGTGGAGGGTACAGCTAGGGTGTGGAGGGTACAGCTAGGGTGTGGAGGTTACATATAGTGCATGGAGGGTACAGCTGGGGTGTGGAGGTTACATGTAGTGCATGGAGGGTACAGCTAGTGTGTGGAGGGTACATGTAGGGTGTGGAGGGTACAGCTAGT